>NC_051065.1:67676306-67966306 GCF_004664715.2 Peromyscus leucopus | reverse complement strand
TATTTTTTACACATATACATCTTTAGCCTAAATCTATGTCTGTGCACCACATGTGTATATGGTACCCACAGAGTCCAAAAGAGGGTGGTGGGTCCATTCTAAAATATTTTTTAATTATATCTTTTGGAATTTATTTTCCTCCATTTCTTCCTAGAATTATTATTATTATATTCTTGCTCTTCTCTATTCACCACATATCTAAGTTACTTTTCTGTTGCTGTGATAAGACACCATGATCAAGGCAACTTTTAAAAGAAAGCATTTAATTTGAGGGCTCAGGGTTCTGGAGAGTTGAAATACACGATCCTCATGGCAGAGAGCATGGCAGCAGCCAGGCAGGCAGGCATGATGCTGGAGCATTAGCTGAGAGCTTACATGTTGGGACAACAACTATGAGTCAGAGAGAAAGCCAACTGGGAATGGCTTGGGCTTTTGAAACCTCAAAGCCCAGCCACAGTGACATGCCCCTTCCAACTAGGTCACACTTCCTAGTCCTTCTCAAACAGTTCCACCAACTAGGGACTTAGCATTTAAATATATCAGCTTTTGGGAACCATTCACATGCAAAGCACCATACAAAGCATTGTTCTAACCTTCAAAAAGTGTTAAAGCTTTTAATCATAATTACAATCCTATTTTATTTAATACTTTGCTTTATGATGGGGAGAAATTCCAAACTATATTTTGAATTTTTCATTTCAGGAAAAGTGCATTCACTAGAGAACACACTTTTCATTGCTTGACAGATTACAGTAGCTTCTGGCATTATCAGAACCTAGTAGAAGAGCAGGGCTGTTTAATAAGTAAACATTTTTTGTTTATCAAATTCTTTTGTTTTTTATGAATATGCCTCTGTCTTCAGTTTGTTTAGTATCTCTGAGTCTCATAGAGACCCTCTGATTTACTTTAAGGTATGAAGTACAGAGCATTATTTAGAAATTGTTAAAATAAATCATTTTAGCTCATTGATTTTATATTAGTCATACCCATAATTTTAAAATGTATTTCTTTTGTTCTGATGTAGGTGTTTTGGACCCTGAGTATAGCAAAAAACACAGTTCTCCTTTGGCCTGGGTGAACATGGCAGCATGATCATGTAGATTGTACCAAAGCTTCTGATGACTAAATGTCCAGTGTAAGTTGCTTGAAACAATCAACTAGGTCAACCTAGAAGGCTAGGTCAGCACCTTCTGGAACTGGAGGTGTTCTTAAGCAACAAGCAGCCATATTTGCAGGGTAGCTTCCCTAAGGTGTCCATAGATGTCAGATGGGCATGAAGGCAGTCCAAGCTGCTGCTTGAGTGACAGTCCTTTGTTCAAGACAATCAGGGCACCAGGGAAGGGTCAAGTAGTCGTCAACTAGGGAGTCAAGTCACCCTAGCTCCTACATCTTTGCCTGTTCAAAGGAAAATAACTTGTTCAGGAAAACACCAAAATGGCAGATGACGCTGGTGCAGCGGGAGGGCCAGGAGGAGCCAGTGGCTTCTGTAGAGGATTCGGCAGCTGTCATAGGAGGCATGACTGTGGTCCAGGCTGCGGGGCTCTTGGAAGTAAAGACAAAGACAAGGAGTGGATCCCTATCACCAAGCTGGGCTGCCTGGTCTAGATCATGAAGATCTACCTGTTCTCTCTGCCCATTAAGGAGTCCAAGATTATTGACTTTTTCCTGGGCACATCCCTAAAAGATGAGGTTCTGAGGATACTGCCAGTGTGGTGGCTTTTGTCACTATTGGGAACTACAATGACTTTGTCAGTCTTGTTAAGTGCTGCAAGGAGGTAGCCTCTGCCATCTGTGGGACTATCATCTTGGCCAAGCTTTCCATTGTCCCTGTGTGGAGGAGCTACTGGGGGAACAAGATTGGTAAGCTCCCATTGTTTCGTGCTATGTGGCACGCCACTGTGGCTCTGTGCTGGTTCATCTCATCCCTGCCCTCCAGATGCACTGGCATCGTCTCTGCTCTTATGCCCAACAAGTCACTGGTGATGAACGGTATTAATGACTGCTACACATCAGCCAGGGGCTGCACTGCCACCCTGGACAACTTTGTCAAGGCCACCTTTGATGCCATCTCCAAGACCTGCAGCTACCTGACCCCTGACCTCTGGAAAGAGATTGTGTTTACTAAGTCAGGAATTCACTGGCCATCTGTGAATAAACACAGCAGAGTCTCTGTTCAGAGGACCCAGGTTCCAGCTGTGGTCACCACATAAGGATGTGTGTGTGTGTGTGTGTGTGTGTGTGTGTGTGTGTTTGCGCGTGTGCGCGCATGTGTGGTGTGTTATAAATATATATATGTGTATGTATGTGTATATATATATGTGAATATAGTATGTTAAAGAAGGAAATAATATTAAAAAGAGTGCTTGCAACAAAGGCTTGACGTTAATATCAACAGTGATTTAACAGTATTTAATAATGCTTGTTCCTGGGAGTAATTTAAGTAAACACATGATAGGAAAAAAGCTTCTAATTGGAAAGTTTTTAACACGTGCAGACCTTGCACAAAATGTACCACAAATAGACATTTGGGCATTTTTTGAGGTCTCTGTCTTTCCTCCTGGAGAAAGCACTCCAGGGAAAGATTGGTTCCTAGGTCTGTCTCAGAGGTACATGAGTATAAGCAGAGAGATCCCAAGCAGGGAGTGGAGGTGATTTGGTATCGGGAGGGTGGGTAAGAGAAAAATGTCTTTAAAACCTTTTTTATCTCTATGGTCCCATAGTTTCCTTGCTTTCATTTTTCAAATCTGGTCACTCTTGAAGAGAAAGTTAATTAACAGAATATGCAAATTAAAGAGCAGCTATCATACTAATTAACATTTTCATGTCAACAGCTAGTCCATTTCTGAACACGTGTAAATCAAGACATCAGTGTTTCTGCAGCTGCCACAATGTCACACTGGAAAATTGTGATTATGTTGCTATCAAAACAGAAGTGAGCCGTGTGGGAACAGTGGCCCCTGGAGCCTCCTCAGCTTCCAGCATGATGACAGGTCAGCAGAACAATGATGGCATGGACCTTTATCATGGACAAGCCTGGAGGACAGAGCGACAGAGGGACAGGGTAGAGGTGTCCACTCCAGCACCAGAAAATGGAGTCTTCCCTTGCTTCCGTCCCCTCTAATTTACAGTACTCAAAATCCAACAGGTTGGATGCTGTGAGACTTTGCTGACAGAGAGTCTCCTGGACTCATTCACCAGCATCCCCAGAGGCCACATGATGAGGTGGTTTATAATTTTTAGAGGAGGGAATTTTGTCAGTAAAGGAATTGCTGAGTTACCCACAAGAGTTTCTAGGCATCTTCCTAGATATGCTTTGCACAGCACTAGCTGACATGCACCTGAATTGATGGGGTCATAATGGCTCTCTGTCCCTCTATTGTGGTGACAAAGCATCCAGAATTCTGCAGAATCAGAAAAGAAATTCAGAGACTCCAAAAAACACTCCAATGTCCATTTATGGTACATTTTCTGCAAGGTCTGTACTTGGTAAAGACTTTCCACTAAAATCATTTTCTATCATGTGTTTACTTGAATAGGACAAAATCCTCATTTTTTAACAATAAAATGAGAAGTTAAATAGATGGGTGGACTTTAATTTTTTCAGGTTCTTTTCTGATTTGAGAATAGTATTTTAGTGATTTGTACTGTTTAAGATAGAGGGACTGGGAAGGCAGAGAGTCTTTGCTTAGCCTATACGAGGCCCCAGGTTTGATCCTCAGCAACACACACACATACACACACACACACACACACACACACACACACGCAATGCACGCACGCACGCACGCGCACACACATACACACAGTTTTTCCAAATGATTTTAAGACAAACAATCAGAATTAGCTTCACTAAAAAACAATAGATTATTGGCTTATCCAGAGTCTTGTCAACTTTCAACTGAATTAGTTCAAGAGACTTAGCATAGGAATTAGTTCTGTAGATGTGAATAGGCTAGGGAACCACCAGGGAAGCTGTGGTACCCAGAGATAACAGCAGTGGGAAGCCATTTCCTTCCATCCCTAGGGCCGGAGGGCCAGGGCAGCCCGGGGAGGCTGAGCCCTCCCTGGAGGAAGCTTCCCTAATGTCTCTCTTTGGGCAAATACTGGAGCTATTATTAGACAGACAGACAAGTAGGAGGGGCCATAGCATCCTTCCCCTCACCCCTGGGTGAGCGATATGTGACAGTCACATTCCAGTCCCGCAGTGCAGGGTCTCACGGTAAATTGAAGGCCTTACATTTTTTGTGTGTGGATGATTTTCTTCTTTCAGTCAAATCCCAGCTCTCACCACTGGAGGGTGTCAAGCTCTGGCACAGTGCCAGCTGATCGGCGGGCACACTGGGCACTTGACTCCTGAGACACACAGAAAGGACTGGTGTTTGGAAGGAAGGGGACTCTTCTCCAGGGCCTGAAGGAGTAATAGAGAATAACAAGCATTGTTATCTTCTCGGGTCCCAACAGCAATTTCTACCTTAGGGCTCTTCCTGGACCCTTTTGTTCGCGTTCTTTTTCAAGGACCTATTTTTGATAAAGGAAGAAAATAAGCTGTTAGTGGTTATTCACACACAAAAGCAAGGTTGGTATTTTCCCGACTGCTCTCAGTTTCATATTTCAGTTAAATTAGATTATTGGAAGAGTACTCTGGGAGGGAGGGAGGGAGGGAGGGAGGGAGGGAGGGAGGGGGAGGAGGCATCTCCCCTCTTTCTTCCTGAGGTTTCGTTTGTTCACTGTGAACGCTTGCAATATTCAAGGCCAGTCCCTGAAGTTTCACTCCTCCAGCCAACAGGGCTAAATTTTACAGACCGAAAAGGTCGAAAAGGTAAAGGAAATCTTACTAAGGGTCATATAAGCATTTCCCCACACACTTGATATTCTTATTTTCTAATAAAACACTTAATTTTGTAAGCGTTACTATATACGTGACCAGAGGAATGGGGCTCCCCAGACAGACTCAGGTAAGTGTTTGCCCATGTTGAACCACGTGACTGACTACATCCTTCCTGCTGGCTGCTGACCAGAACCCATCTCACAAGTGATGAGTGAGTGCATGGGGAACCCTGGGAGTCCTGCCAGCTCCACTGAGTGGGCGACGCATCCTGTGATCTTGTTAATGTGAAGTGAGTCCTCAGAGAATGTCAAAAGCTTTCCTTACATATGATTAGCTCCCTGCGCTCCACTGATGACGATTCCAAAATACGGAGATAACTGAGACGGGAGGGTTTAGAGCAAAGCTCTTCATATAAAATCAGCTTCAGTGCAGAAGTGGCTGCAGTGAGTTTTAATGAGTGCGGTAGTGGAGGCACCAGCCAAGAAGAGCACGGTTGGGGTTGGAAACTATAGGCACGCTTATCTGTGCCAGGCCCTGTTGCGTGCATTGCAAGCAGGAGCCCCCTTAATATGGCCCCAGCCTGATGAAGAGAACCTTGCTGTTACTTCTGTACAGATGAAGAATGGCACAGGCCTCGATACAGATGCAAATAAAGTGTATATGCGATATGTGTGAGAGTGTGTGTGTGTGTGTGTGTGCGCGTGTTAAAGAAACAGTGGAGCTGATCCGTTAGTTATTCAAATGCTTGCTTAGCATTAAGAGTAACCCAGGGTTCCACCCCCACCAAGGCGTGAATGGGCACAGTGGCACAGGCCTGTAATCCCAGCTCCTGGGAGGTCAAAACAGGAGGATCAGAAGTTCAGGGTCATTCCAGCCGAAGATACTGAGATCCTGTTTTACAATGAGAGAGAGAGAGAGAGAGAGAGAGAGAGAGAGAGAGAGAGAGAGAGAGAGAGAAAGAGAGAGAGAGAGAGAGAAGGGTAGGAAATGCATTTTTGTATGTAAATGGAAAGTCATGATTAGAGGTCATCAGCCAAAACAAAGCTTCTGAGGAAAGTGTGTAGTTTTCCTCTTGCAACTCAAGCAAAATGCATGGTCTCTCCCAGTTTTTTTTTTTTAAATTAATTGTAAAAATAAAAATAAAAAAAGAAAGAAAAGGAAAAGAGAGAAAAAGAGATTGGTGGGATTGCTGTGGAACAGGGGACTCCTCCCAGGTGCTGAAGGTTGAGGACTGGCCACCACTCGGGCTCACAAGGCAGTGAGGAAGGGTTTAAAAATACAGGAGAAAACATGGGGCACAAAGAAGTGTGTAGAGTACAGGAGACGGTGGGATTCGAAATGAAAAGGCTGTGTGTGAAATAGACTTTAGCCATTCTCGGCTTGTTTAGAGGGAATATGTAACTCTTGCCGTGTAAACCACTGCCCATGGGTTCTTCGGGCCGAAGAGTCACACTTCCTTTGGTAGCTGCAGCATCCTGACTGGAGTCAGGCATAAGTGGACTGGAGAGGCAGTTGTTGACACAGAGAATGACCTGTAATACACAATGACTGCAGGCTTCCCAAGCAGCGTCCTGGTGGCCATGTGGCTGGAGTCAGGCCATCATCGTTCTCTCTCTGGCTTGTTGGAGCATGTGGGGTAGATTCACCGTTGGTTCCAGTATGATAAGAAGAGGGACTCCTCATTAGTATATAAAGCTCTGGCTGGGATGAGCCCTGGTGTGCCACTGGCTGCAGCCAGAACATCCCCAGGAGCTGTGTCCTTTACCCTGCTGCAGCTGTTCAAAGCTGCTGAGAAGTGTGAGTGTACTGAGACACAGAGAGGCAACAGTTAGAGCAAGCTATCCTCTGTTGAGTTCCTCAAATTATGCTATTAGATACAGAACATTATTTAGAAATTGTTAAAATATATAATTTGGGCCCCTTGGTTTTATATTAGCCATTCCATAATTTGTATCATACATTTGTTTTGTTCATGTGCAAGCTTTTTAGACTTGGGGAAGTCATAAAGAACAAAGTGATAAGCATTCCTATACCCGTATGTGAAGGCTGTGAAATGCAGTTCTGGCTTGGACAGATAAGCCAGGCAATTTAAGTTATATTAAATGAAGTCACTTTTTAATAGAGCTTTAATTTCAGCCAAGTTAGAAAGGGATGATAGGATGAAATTCAAAGTCCTTAGCAATTTCTTTTTAGGACACGATTTTCCAGATTTGGGTTGGGAGGCAACACATGACGATCTATTATAACAGACGAGTGCTCCCGGAGTTAAAATAGAATCTTGCCATTGACATCATCAGGCTTGCTCTCCAGGCTAGTTTTTACCTTATTTCCTCTTAGATCTAATTCGGCCCAGCTTTTATAAAATCTTTGACAAAAGCATTTAGTTAATTTATAAACTGCAAATAGAAGAAAATATGCAGATAATAAGCCTACCCTTGGCTAATGAGCCCCAAACAAGCCCACCAATGGAACCACTGCCCACGTCAAAACAGAACTTCACAAGTGCCAAAGAGTCTCCTTTTACCTGCTCCCAATCACTTCTGCCTCTCCTGTCCACAGAGATAACCACCATATTGACTTGTAGTGCCATAGAATATTTTCCCTGACTTTGGGAATGAACCTGTTTGCCCTGTGGTCATGTGTGACTGCAGGTCATCCCCTCCCTTGGGATCATCATGCATCCTTCTGCTGTGAAGACATTCATGCATCAGATTTTCCTATTCTGTTGGGTGTGCATTTAGAGTGAAATGACTGGATCTCTCTCTCTCTCTCTCTCTCTCTCTCTCTGTGTGTGTGTGTGTGTGTGTGTGTGTGTGTGTGTGTGTGTGTGTGTGCGCGCTGGGCAAGTCCATTCTAATGTTTTGGGGAGTTTAGTTTGCATTTGCTCCGGGAGTTTTGAAACCCAGCACCACTGGCTGTTGATCGGCAGTCACTGGAGTCGTCACCATCTCACCATTGAATCCTTGGCCGACTCCGGTGCTGCAGGAATCTTTATGCTGTGGATGAGTCACGTGCTGCCTTACGTTCCCTCGCACCCCACACGTGTCCTCTCTTCCTTGTCCTTCTTGATAAACTAATGTTCCTGAAGCTCGTTTTTTCAGGATTTTCTCCTCTGGTCAGTGCTTTCGTCCCTTTCAAATCTTTGGTTACTCAGAATCTCCAGAAATGCTGCCCAGTGTCTGCTAACATCAGCCCTACTTCGCCTTTCACGTTCAGACACACCACGCTCCCTGGAACTGACCCAGCAGGGCGCTGAGAGAGCATTTTACAAGATCTATCAGGGTTTGGAGGCGCCGCAGTGAGGCGGAAACTTACTTCCTATTGCTTATGAGAAGAGATAACATAGGTAGATTTCAAGGCCCCTTCCCTCTTCTCCTCTCTCATTTGACTGAGAGGAGGTCTGGCTATGTAGCCACTTACATCTCCAACTCAAACAGCCTAGATTGGCCTTGAATTTATGGCCCTGAGATTACAAATGTCTGCTACCAAGGACAGCTGGAAATATTTTAAAATCATATATGACTCACGTGTATCCATGAAATGAAAACTATGTAAGCAAGTAAGGTGGTATGTCATAGTAATTGGCGCTGTTTGCCGTGTGGAAAGGTCAGGCACAACAGAACCCAGTGATACCTTTAGAGCTTTATTAGGAGGGAAAGGCGGGGGGGGGGGGGGGGGGGGGTATGGGAGAGAGGAAAGCAGGGGGAAGGGAGCAGAGCAGAGAGCAGAGAAAGAACACGGAGAGAGAGGGGTAGGGGTCCTCATCCAGCTTTTTAAGGCACAGATTTGGTGACCACATAGCCACCAGCGCCTGCTGATGACATACAATGTAAGTCACAGGACCCCAGCTGCACATGTACAGGATCCTAACAGTGTGTGCGGCTGCACGGCTCAGCCCTCTGGTCCATGCAGTCTGATCTGGTTGACCCTCTGGCTTCTTCTGTGACCCTCTCAAAAGCTCCCACCTCAATTCTGGATCTTCAATTTTAATGACTGATCCAAGGCCCTCGGAGGGATCAGAAAGCCCTGGTTTGCTATTTGCCTAGAAGACTGGCCTACAAGAACTCCGGGGAAGGATTTGTCATCTGATTCTGCTTGACTCAACCAAAAGGGGGTACCCAAAGGAGACCAATGGGCAGGGGCCTATAAGGGTTGGTATTATTTCCACGGTCCTTCCTTTCCCGTGCCCCACCAGAGGCCACCGTTCCTGCCAGCCACCCCTCTCTGAAGTTACTTTTGTAGGGCTCTCCTAACCTCTGCCTCTTACAGGGAAGGGGTGGTCACCATTTCCTCTGTGATGACAAGAAGCATTATTTCTTGCCGGTTGTCCCGAGCCCTGTCCACAACTTCACACACTGCCTCTTTATTAAACTCTCCTCAATTCTCCAGTTTACAGATCTTTCTGATCCCTCCTGGGGCCTTGGATCATACCATTTCAATTATGTGTGTATGTGTGCGCCTGTGTAACTTTATATGTTTCATGTGTGTGCAGGTGCACAGAGGCCACAGATCTTCAGATTCCCTGAAGCTAGAGCTGCAGGGGGTTGTGGGGGTTGGGAACTAAACCCAGGTCCTCTGACCCAGGTCCTCTGAAAGAGCAGTAAGTGCTCTTAACCACTGAGTCGTCTCTTAGCCCCGAGAAATAGCATTCTTCACAAGTCTTTCTCCACTGAGATTTTGAGTCTCTTGAAATACTTTTCACCTCATTGTCTGCAGCATCCATGTTCACCATCATGATCTCTATGTTGAGTTTAGGCTACCATGAACACTATTGAACTGTGTTTGAAAGGCAGGTCTTCCCTGGTGTGTCCAGACTTTTCTTACACATGGCTGATTTTCCCAGTGTTGACACTCAGACCACAACACTCACTTCACAATAGCTTCCTGGTCAGCAGCAGGGGTAAAACACTACTCAATTTCGAGTGTGTTGCTTTTCTAAAGTTGTGTGTCTTGCAATTCGTGAAATACTGTCGTAATGACAACAGTGACTGCAAAAGTGCCAGATTACGTATGTACAACATATTTTTAAAATTCTATCACGTTTATTCATTTATTTTGCATGTGTATACACATGTATGTGTGGGCACGTAAGTCAAGATGTGCATGTGGAGGTCAGAAGACTTGTTTTAGTTGTTTATTTTTCCTGCCACTGTGTAGGTCCTGAGACGGAACTTAAGTTGTCGGGATTGACAGCAAGTGCCTTAATCCACTGAGCTGGATTGCTGGCCCTACATACAACCCTGCATCCTTTCTATATCCTTTAATGTTGAGGCAGTCCCTGAGGCAGACACGACCCTTGTTTTTAACAGATGGGAAACAGAGGCTTTTGTTAAATGCTTTACTCAGGATCACATGGGTCATATACTTGGACCAGTATGTAGACCGCACACCTGGACAGCAGCAGAGCTGTGATTCAAAATCACCTTTGGTGGCAAATCTTTAGCTGGAGCCATATGCTTCACAGCCATTCAGCCATGTCAAGATGATGAGGGAGCAGGGTCTGTTCCATGCGTCCCCACTGATCTAGTTGAGCCCCCTGGCTTCTTCTGTGATACTCTCAAAAAGCTCCTGCCTCAATTCTGGGTCTTCAATTAGGAAGGTAAAAGCTGACTGGTATGGTGTGGTATGGTATGGTATGGTATGGTATGGTATGGTATGGTATGGTATGGTACTGCTCTCATCATGCCCAGCTCAAACAGCCCTTCACCCAGAGTGCCTGCTGTCCCTCTAGCCAAATGGATCTCAGCGGTGGCCGTCTTTGAGTGTGCTTTCAGAACTTCCAGTCCTGATAGAAGCCGAGCCTCCTCTCAAGCATGCAGCAGGAAAGTCATTGTGAATGTGAGAATGTGGATGAAAGATACAAACAGGGAGGCTCAGAACACCAGTGGCCGACAGCAGCACCGTGCTGGTGACAGTCTGAGCCCACAGGAGGGCTCACACCGTGGGAGTCAGAGCGAAGGCTCTGAGGAGGTGGCGGTGGGTACCATCGACCAAAAGGAAGGCTTTCTCAACTTTACTGATGGCATTTGAGCATCTCTTGAACACTGCTTGTCTCGGCCCCTCCAGACACCCTGGAAGCTTCCTTTGATATTTCTTCAGGGAATTTAGAGATACAGCAGTACTTTCCAAAGTCAGATCCATAGACCAGCAGGGCCTCCTGGAAATGTGTTTAAAGGAATGTTCCCAGGCCTTGCCCTTGCTCTGCTGAATTAGAGACCCAAGGGCACAGCAAGGTTCTAACAAACCTCCAGATGATTCTTACCCTTCAGTTTATGGAGTAGGTCAATACAGGATTCCCCCAAATCCCAGGACCTAAGGTAATGTCAGTGTAAATGCTCATTTAATTATTGTACTGAAACTGCAAATTCATTTTTATGTAGTAAATGCCACCATGTGTTTAAGGTTCATTATTTCTTCTTTTCCAGTTCCAGTGTTCAGAGATAACCACATTTGACAATGCAGCAGACATCCATTCACACCAATTTATTCTTATTCACACGTCTACAAACATATACAGTTCTGTGTGAGGTTTGTGCCTTTTATTTCCTTTCGTTCTTTGATGCTTTTACAAAAACTGTTTTTTGTTTTCACATAAATCCTCTCTCACATACAACTGCTTAATAATTTGTAATGTATCATGGACGTCCCTCCATGCCTGGACAGAGGGTTATAGTGTTTCTCCCCTCAGGATTTGAAAGATATTCTGAAAAAGAAATGCTGCATATTTTATCCAATCATTTTCTATTGATTGGCTCTCAGGGTATCTTCAGGGTTCCACAAAGATGGAATTAGAGAGCTCCTACTGTGAAAATAATGTCTGGCCTTGGATCTGTATCCTTGCATTTAAAGCTGAATTTAAACTAACTTCAAAGCTGAAAAGGCAAATGTACGGAGCATTCTTGTGCATAAAAAAGGACCTGAAGCTTGCCTGAGGTGCTCAAGGTAGGCAGGAGTATCTTCAAGCATTCTGCAAACACTTGTCAACTACACTCTAGAGACCAGGCACCATGCTAGCTGTTGATGATGCAAAGGTGGACAAGCCAGGCAATGTTCTGACCTCCGGGGACTCCCTGTCCAAGTGACAGGAGAGGCACAAAAGGCATTCATTCTTTTTTATTTATTTTTAACTATGTGTGTACATGTGTCGGGGGAGGGCAGTATGTGCACATGAATGCAGGTGTCCTCTGAGGACAGAGGGGTCAGATTCCTCTGGAGCTGGAATTACAGGGTTGTTAATGGGTGGTGGGAATTGAACTCCAGTCCTCTGAAAGAACAGTTCGCGCTCTTAATCAACAAGCCATCTCTCTAGCTCCTCTTACTTAATCTTGACCATGAGTGTTTTCGGTGACCCATCCCAGGGCAGGAAAACACAGACGTGACAGTGTAGCCATAACATCACAATTTATAATGGTGACTGCTAAGAAGCATTGCCGTGTAAAACTGAAACATTGTGAGGTCATAGTGCACCATTGTGATGGCCATCGTTGAGAACTTTTCACAAAGCAGAGCACTGGGTTAGCCAAGGCAAATGGAACAATGTGTTCTGTGTGGAGTATTGTGTTGGCACAATGCAGAATTCTGATGCCACGTTGGAGCACTGTGACTATATTAGAGCATTCTGGTGGCACACTGGATCATCATGACACAATGCAATATAGTGGCAGGGTAGAATGCAGAATTGTTATGTGAAGATGGGGCATTTGGGTGTCACAATGTAGCATTTTGATGTCACAGCCCAGAAGGAAGCATTGTGTCAGCTCAGTGTAACATATTAGGGAATTGTGATATCACAAAGCTGCATCACAGTGGACTATTGTGATGTCACAGTGCTGCATTATAATGCACAAGAAGACACTGTTATCACAGTAGAACCTTGGGATGTTACATTATATCTGTGGACACTAAAAACATGTAAATTCCTATGTAAAACTGGAGCATTGTGATGTCACAATGGAGAGATGATATCTCAATGGACCACTGTGATTCCATTATTGAGCAATTGCACATGAAGTCCACGTTGTAATCCTCCCATGTTACCTTCACTGTCTCCCATCTAGGAGAGAATATTTTACATCCTATCCCTTGCCCCAAGGGTCTGTGACGTGGCCTCAGCATAATGTACAATCCACTGTCTCCACAGCAGCCCACAGGGTGTATTATAGTGTACTGTCTCCACAGCAGCCCACAGGGTGTATTACAGTGTACTGTCTCCACAGCAGCCCACAGGGTGTATTACAGTGTACTGTCTCCACAGCAGCCCACAGGGTGTATTATAGTGTACTGTCTCCACAGCAGCCCACAGGGTGTATTATAGTGTACTGTCTCCACAGCAGCCCACAGGGTGTATGTACAGTGTACTGTCTCCACAGCAGCCCACAGGGTGTATGTACAGTGTACTGTCTCCACAGCAGCCCACAGGGTGTATTACAGTGTACTGTCTCCATAGCAGCCCACAGGGTGGTTACAGTTCTTCCCTCCTCTCACCTCTTTCTCTGAAAGTGACTACTGTTCTCTAACTCTACGTGGCTCTTCTTAGATCTTTTTTAGAGTTGGACAACACCACCTGGCTATAAAGCATTCATATGGCAGGGTTTGCAGTATGTGAAGAATGTGTCACTCACTCTGTCTCCTCCCTAGGCTGAGTCTATCGATTTGATGTCTCCCTTGCTAGAACTGCACCAAATATATATTATACTAGCCACTGTGCCTTGCTGTGACCAAATGCTGACACTTAAGGGAGAAAAGATTTAATTTGGCAGAGTAGTCATAATAAAAATAAGAGTCTTCTCTCTGTGAAATCTATGGAGGATTCCTTTCCTTATATCCTATCTATCAAGGACACAGTTCTTGGCACTACCTTTTGCTTTTTAGCTGTGAGCATATGTAGATGTACCATTATTGACCAATCCTCTGTTCATGGACATGCGGTTTATTTTCAAGTTTTTCTTTGTATGGGCTTATGGAGATACAGACATGTCAACATGTGTAGATGCAATTCATTCTATAGGATAAGTTCATTGTAATGGAATTAATGCCCACAGAGAGTAAGTATATTCTTTTGTGTCTTGCTTAGAGTAAGGGCTTCCACATATCAATGGTAAAACAAATTTTCCCTGTTTTTCTGTTATAGAATTTTTCTTTCTTTTGTGATGTTTATAAATTGGAATCAGTAAGTTGCCCATCTTTGTAAATTCTTTCATCAGAACACTGCTAGACATGTTTGCGCACTGCTCTTGAAGACAGCTTTTATACTGCAATGGCAGAGATAGAAAATGACCAGAATTGGCATGGCCCCCAAAGCTGAAGACATTTATCAATTGGTCCTTTCTAGCAAATGTTGCCCAGCTAATGGGTAGAACTTATTTCATTGGCTCTTTGTTTAGGTGAGGTGGGAACTTAATTTCATCTACTTAACTGATATAAAACTATTAAATAGATGGTGCTTTTCTCCCCTACTAGTTTAGACCATACAATCATTCCCCATGTGTCAATGGCCTTGCTTTGGGCTCTACTCTGTGACATGGATATCTTCTCTTTCCTGTGTTACCAATCCATGTTCATCCCTGTATCTTGTGTTTAATTGAAGTTTCCATCTTTCAGAAGGCAGGTTCTGACTTATTCTCTTTAAAACTGTTCCTAAATATTTCTTACATTTTCTTCCCTTCCCTTTACAATAACTTTTAGACTCTCCTCATAAAGGCCTCATTGGGGTTTGAAATAAAAAGAAATCCATTGACTGATTTAAGAGACAGTGGAAATATTTACAACATTTTATAATAGTGATCATTTCCTACCATAATATTACCATGTTTTTACTTTTACCAGTGGATAATAATGGGTTTTATTCTAATAATTAATAATAGTAAAAAGCAGGTATTTTAGCTTACTGCTATTTCCCTTACCCTGTGCTGTGGAATAATCCTCTTGTATACTGTAAAGATTTGTCACTCAAATTGGTTTAATAAAACACTGATTGGCCAGTAGCCAGGCAGGAAGTATAGGTGGGGTGACCAAACCAAGGATGATGGGAAGGAGAAGAGTGGGGTCAGGAGTCACCAGCCAGACACAGAGGGAGAAGGAGATGAATGTGCCGTGCTAATTAAGGTACTGCCACATGGCAGAGTGTAAATAAAGAATATGGGTTAAATTAAAATGTAAGAGTTGGCTAGTAACAAGCCTGAGCTATCTGCCAATCATTTGTAAATTATATTTAGCCTCTGTGTGGAAATTTGTGAAGTGGCTGCTGGGTATTTGGGAACAGGGGATCGGGACAGAAAACATTCATCTACACTTTGCCCTGTGACTGAAAAATATGAAAAAAGCAGTTTCACTGCATCCAACCAGTCATGAAGGTCTCTGTGCTTCAGAAGAACAACTAAGCCTTTTTCAGTGGATGACATGGACCCCTATCCCAGGATCTTTAGCAAACTTCCTCCAGCATTGCTGTTCCATCATTTCTTGTTGTATAAATTATTGTTTCATGCTGAGTGTACAAGTAGAACTAATCCTCTATACACATAGGCAAGCCCCGCAGAGGCCACAAACTGGGACTTCTGTAGATCCTGTCTCCCAATCATCTCCAATCCTGTCTGCCCTCTATTGAGCTGCCATCAACCTCAGCAGAGAGAGCACGTGGCAGTATGATTTTCATGATGTTTTATTGCTTGTTTGTTTAGGCGGAGCAGGAACTTAACTTAGTCTGTCTAGTTGATATAAAACCACTCAGTAGATGGCCCCTCTTTCCCCTACTGGTGCATTTCCAGACTCTGGAATGGAGATATGAGGTTGGAGAGTTCTCCAATCTTAACCTTTCCTGCTGCCCACCTCTTCACTCCATCAAGGCTCCATGTTATTCTGGTGTGCTATGCACCAATACTCCCTGTGTTGCTTTGAATGAGAAGGGCTCCCATAGGCTTGCCTTGGTTGTGATGTTTATCACAGCAATAGAAAAGTAACTAATATAGAATTTTGTACCAGGAAGTAGGATATTGCTGTGAAGAAACTGACCATGTTATTTTCTGAAGGAATGTGGGAGACTCTGGGACTTTGGAGTAGGAAAGCAGTTGAATGCTATAAGCAGAGCTTAATGGGGAGGTCCAAGTAGGAGCTTGGAAGACAGTCATGCTGAGAGCAATGCAAACTGTGGAAGCCCAGCTCAGGAGGTTTCAGAAAGGAACAATATTAGCAACTGGGCTGGAGACTATTCTTGTAGTGTTTTAGAAAAAGAATGTGGCTGCCTTCTACCCTTGTCCTAAGAACTTGCCCGAGGCTAAGTTTTAAAGTAATGAAATAATTTCTTTGCAGTGGAGATTTCAAGACAGCCTAATATTGACTCTGTTGTGTGTTAGTAATCATTCTTAGGCAGGTCTACAGTGAAAAATCAAGTGAGGTTAAAAAAAAATACAAGATAGACAGTTGAAAGAGGAAAATAACATCAGGAAATTTAACTCTGGAGCCAAGGCTTGTGCTGAAAGAGATAAGGACAAGGAAAGGCCTGAGATACTCTGGAATAAAGGGAGTGGTGTCATTAGTGTAAGACTTCACCCAGCTAAGTTTCCAACTTGCATAAAAAATGTGCCTAAAGAATTTTCTGATCCTAAAAAGCAACAACCAGCCAAAGCTGTTGCGAATGTGATTCCAGGGGGCTAGAGGCCACCCCAAGTTAGTAACCAAACTTGGAAGTATTCAAATGGTTCTGGGCTATAGCATCATGAAGGACACACGAGTAAAGGGGTTGGAGAATCTTCCTCAGTGGTTACAGACAGCCACTGAGGCCAGGTGTGTGTCAGGGGTGTCCTTGCATGGGAGACTAGAGAGACCATTGCATGAGGCGATGGAAAGCATGGGTTGTGTTGGAGACCCCAAGATGTCAACATGCCAGAGCCCTGGTATTTCTGCCAAGGAGCTGCAAACAGGGAATGGAACCAGCCCAAGAGAGAGAAGTGTGTTGTAAATAGGAAAGCCCAAAATGCAGAGCTATCTAAGCCCTCTGGTTTCACACTCAGAGCTACAGGATTCAGTTTGTTCTGCTTAGTTCTTGTCTTTCTTTGATCCAGTATTTCCTCACAGTGCCCTGATTTTCCCCTTTTGGAATAGTAACGTAGATTCTGTGCCATTGTATGTTGGAAGGATGTAATTTCTTTTTTATTTTGTGGGGATTACAATTAAGAAATTGCCTGGAGTCACAGAAAAGATTGGACTTTGATGGTGTTGAGAGTGTGAAAGACAATGAGGACTTTCGAACAAAATGCATTTTGCACTGTGATATGACCACAGGCTTATAGAGACTGGGGAGTGGAATGTAGCAATTTGAATGAGAATTGTCCCCTTAGGCTCACATGTTTGAATACTTGATCTGCAGTTGGTAGACTGTTTGGAAAGGATTCAGAGGTGTGGCGTCGCTGAAGGAGGCCCCTGGGCCAAGTTTTGAGGTTTCCGAAGATTCATGCCATTCTGGAGCTCTGTCTGCCTTCTGCTTGATATTCCAGAAACTCCAGATGTGAGCTCTCAGCTGTTCCTGACGCCATACCTTCACCCCACGAACACAAGCTATAACCATTTGGAACTATAAACCACATTAAACGCATTTTCAGGTGGCCTTGAAGTCTCTACCCACCTGAGACAGACTCATACTCCACTTCATCTTCCTCTATTTTTAGGAAACCTCCTCTTAGCTGGTTTTCCCTAAGAAAAGTCATGTCTATACAGCTATTATAGTCATAGCTAGCTATTGTAGTGCTTGGTGATGATGAAAAACTGATCTTTGTTCTATACACACATCCTCAAATTTATATTATCTGCATCGTAACAGGCCATATGTTGTTGTGGAAGTGCTTTAATGAAGAAATTTTGAGGAGAAAGGGTTTTCTCATTTGCCCATCCCTAGCCTTGCTATTCATGATACTTTACTGCTACCAATGATAGACAATGAATCATTCATAGAACTAGACTTGGACTTAAACAAATCTGAGCCTCTGCTCTTAGGGAAGCACCTAATCTTGCTGCCCTGGTCTTCCTGGTCTTCTTAGATTGATGTTTCAGTTTGTAGAGTGACTGGAGGGGTCAGGAACACAAAAATACTCAGTGTTACTGAAGATAGCAAGAAGTCTATGACAAGACAAAATTTGTAGTTGGGTTGTCCAAGGGTGATGCCATGAACTCATTGCCTCCTGGACCTCACACTGGTTAGAGCCATGAGAGTCTGAGGAGTTCCCCTAAGATCTGAGCTATAAACCAGAGCTGAGCTCTGCAGTTAGCTGACGCTGGCCACTCACTCTGCTCTGGACACACAGCTGTTGATATGTTTTACTTTGCATCGTCCTGGGATATAAAACAGGAAAAAGATCACTGAAATACCCCCAAGGCATTGCTCCTTTCAACACAGTGCCCTTTGCCCCTGGGGTTTAGTGGTTTGGGGAAGGGACTGGAGATGAGACATTGATGAAAACCAAACAGAGAAGGAAAGGGACCATTGATAAAGGATCATCAAACAGGAGAAGAGAGGCCCTTTCCCACAAATGAGAGTAAGATGTGGATGAGGTCAGGCTATAGGTCACAAGTTGTTGCTCTGGAGATCTCAGAGTGATTAGGGATGGGAAAGAAAAGTGAAGTGTAAAATGAAGGATCTGAAGGATGTTCTTCTCAAATCTCAGCATCCAAAAGAAAAGTGGCACTATTGAATATGTAAGTGTAAAGAGAGGTCACGTGATTCTTTTCTCTTTTCGTGGCCTGACTGTGTGAGCCAGGGCTATCAGGGCTGCCAGTTGAATGGGTCTTATAACCAGGAGTCAGTGGGCCAGCAGATAGCCACACTGAAGGCTCATTAAATGGAGCCCACCAAGTTTAGGCTACCTGTGGTGATATTGTGTTCCCCAAAATATTGTGTACCCTAAAAATCTTATCTGGGGTCAGAGAACAGAACAGCCAACTAGACATAGAGGCCAGAAAATGGTGGCACACACACCTTTAATCCTATCACTTGAGAGGCAGAGATCTATCCAGATCTCTGTGAGTTTAAAGCCACACTGGAAGAAAGCCAGGACAGGAAATCAAACAGAGCTGGAACCTGGAGGCAGGAGCTGATACAGAGGCCATGGAGGGCTGCTGGGCTGCTTCCCATAGCTTGCTCAGTCTGTTTTCTTATAGAACCCATGACCACCAGCCCAGGGATGGAATCACCCACAATTGATTGGGCCTTCTCCCATTGATAACTAATTAAGGAAATGCCTCACAGCTGGATCTTATGGAGGCATTTTTCTCAGTTGAGGTTCCCTCCGTGCAGACAACTCTAGTTTGTGGTAACCTTATCATTCTGGTGGATTTGAGTCTTAAAAACACAATATCAGAACAGGGAGTGGTCTCAGTCAGCAAGGTGTTAGGCAAGCATGAGGGCCTGAATTTAGAGCCCAGTATCCATGTGAAAAATTGGGTGTGATGCCATAATCACAAATCAGGATCAGTGAAGGACCCCATGTAGCAGGAATCTTAAAAGTTCTTATTAATAAAATCAAACCTGAGGCCAGTTATTGGGGTGAACGCTGGAAGATCAGAGAAGCAGAACAAGCCACAGCTTCCTCACCTCGCCAGTTCCTCAGCTGATCCTGTTTTCTCAGACTGGAAGCTTCTGTGTCCTCATCCCAATGGCTCTCAGCTGAACTGCTGCTCAAAAGCCTGAATGCTTAACCAGTCAAAAGCTTCTAGCTTCTGGTCTTCACGCCTTATATATCTTTCTGCTTTCTGCCATCACTCCCTGGGATTAAAGGCGTGTGTCACCATGCCTAGCTGTTTCCAGTGTGGCCTTGAACTCACAGAGATCCAGAGGGATTTCTGCCTCTGGAATGCTAGGATTAAAGGCGTGTGTGCTACCACTGCCTATCCTCTATCTTTAATATCGTGGCTGTTCTGTTCTGTGACCCCAGATAAGTTTATTAGCGTGCACAATATATTGGGGAACACAATACCACCACAACCCCATCTCAGAAACGAGATGGAGTGTGACTGAGAAAGACAGCTGAAGTCAACCTCTGGCTTTCATACACATGTCCACAGGCTCCCATGCACCTGCACATGTATCTATATGTACCCACATGACCTTGTTCATACAACACACACACACACACACACACACACACACACACACATGAGTAGAAAATGCAATGTTAACAATCTAGAAGATAACCTTCCCTCTCTAGTACAAGCACTTCTTCTAGAGAAGCCCTGTTTTTTCCCCTGCAGCGACTTATTACTCTCCATTACTGTCAGGTAGTACCGCCTACCATCTGTGCTAGAGACTGATGCCAGGAACAATATTTAACAATTCACAACTTAATGGTTTCCAAAGTTACTTACAAGTCTTGATCTGAGTGGACTAGTAACATAGACTTTTGTCACCATAAAGGAGTGGCCTGGGAAATAGTTGTCATTGACTGCTGCCTCCCTTCGCTTGTTAACAGCTGAAGCTGTAACTCTGCAAACCCTGCACAGCCAGGCGTGGCTTTCGATGCAGAAGTCTTCTCCCCGTGGTAAGATCAGACTCCAAACGTCCTCATGTCCTCTGAAGACATCAATAGGCATCTCGGTCAGAAGCATGCTACAATCAGAGACACAAAGGCCCGGAGGCACCAACTAGCTAGGTGCAGCGAGTGAGGGACAGGTCAGTGTCTGAATCTTTATTGACTTTTCTCAGTTGGATCCTTAAGGAATCCAGATTTCTAAAGGCCAAGTTCATTATGTTCCTCCATTAGCTGTTGAATTTTCCACTTTAACATTTTTTCCAAACATCAGTGGGCCACACACTTGACCATTTGGAGGGGGAAAGCTAAAATTATTGAGCACCCTTTACATGCCAGGTATTTTGCAAGTTATTTTATTTTTTCCCTAATTTGCAATGGTTGTGCAAGGTTAGTATTATGAGTTATTTCTCAGGATATGAAACTTAGAGAGAAAAACTGTTTACCTCAGACACCTCTTGGAAGGAATAAAGCTTTGATGTAACTCTAAAGTACCCGTTATTTCCCGTGTCTCGTGTTTCTTTGGTAGGAGCTATGCTCCTGCCTCAATCCTCTTTGATACAGCACTGGAGGTGGAGTAAGGGTGAGGGTGAGGGTGGGGTGGGGTGGAGTGGGGTGAGTGTAGAGGTGAGGTGGGATGTGTTCTCAAGTAACCAAGGAGCTTGAGCCTTAGTGCTGGTGGACACAAGGCCTTCAACATAGATGAAGACCTTGAGATTTCAGCATAAATACAAGACTCTCAAAAGGATGTCTGTTTTTCTGCAGACATAACAAATGGAGCAAGGATCGATTAAAAACAAACAACAACAAATCAAACCCCAGACCTATAGGGTTTTCTGTGCCGAGGTGCTAGACAAAAATGTCTCTACTGAGAATGAAAATCCCAAGTTGTATATCATGTAAGTTCAAGAGTTAGATTTATATTATACCACCCAGGAGCTGCCCATCCAAGAAATTAATCTAAAGTGGTTGGCGATTCCCTTGGTGCACTTAACAAGTATAAGTTCAAACTCTAACAAAGCTACATAAAATTTCCATGAAAAGAGAAAAACAAAAAAATATGGAAATGAAGATGCCATGTAGTGGGGTTGCAGAGCCTCGGGGACTAACTTAAGGGGAAGTTAGAGCCTAGAAAAGGTGTTTGAATCAATTATTCAGGATATAGTATAAATAAGTATGTGGGGAATTGGAGAGAGGTTGAAAGACTTGGAATATACCATGAAAGGTTTATTCAGCAGCATTTCAGGAACTGAAGAACAGAGGAGATAAGACGGGAAATGTGGTGATCGAGGGTAGACAAAAGAAGGATTAAAATCCCAATAAATCCTCCAAGAATAAGTGAAAGGAAATATCTGAATACATACTCAAGAAATTACAGACCACAAAGATAAATTCTTAAAAATAACAGCAAAGGAAAAGAAGATAGAAAGTCAATGGTGGTGGAGAGATTAAAACACGGAAAACCAATTTAGATGACTACAGATTTCTCAAAGTCGACAATGGAAGCTGGAAGTTAATGGAAAACTAGCTTCAGACAATTGTGAGAAAAGTAGCTGTAGGCGTGGACCGTTGTAGCAGCTAAAGTGTCATTGAAGAGTCATGGTGACACAAAGACCTTTTTAAGAAAAGGATTAAAAGAGATATTCATTGCACCCCCTACAAGGCACTAGTAGGGGATGAACCAGAGAGAAGGAAGCTGAATCCAGGCAGAAGGGACACACTGACAGAAGAACAGGGAACTAAGAAAATGGACCATGAGAATATCAGTAAGCTTTGACTGTCTATGGTTTTGAAATATAAAGCTACTGATATCTCACTTGGGAGAACAAAATGTTTAGAGAAAACCATTGGAGTATCCATATTCATATATCCTTACTTTGTTCAGAAATAGAAAATGTAATATCCAAATTAGTAGAGAAAATAATAATAATAATAGAACTTGGTTTATTCATGGAAGATAAGAAAAAAAGGGAAGTTAATTAAATCAAAGTAAGCAGAAAAAAGTTAGGTGCTATAAATTTATCTCTGTAATCATAATAATTATACTCTAGACTTCTGGGTTCATAGTGCTTTTTAATTTACAGTTCTTAAATAGCAATCTTGTGTTACAACAGTTATAGCTAGAGCTTATGAAGGTTGAAAGTAAATTGATGGAATAAATAGGTATGTGGTCGTATTTTTCAGGAGCTATGTATTAGTGTCTGCACACTAGCCTTTTAGGCAAGGTGAATTTCTGAGGACAAGAGGCACTCATGTGTGATGGTGAGATCAGAACTTTCTAATACCAAGGCTCTCTATGCTGCTCTCCCTTAACACAATGTGTGAAATGATCAGTTGAAAATCCCTATAGGTAAAAAGTGTAACACACCAGAGACTAAGAGCCTGTGGAATGCTCAGCTCTAAACGGATATCGATAGCACACCCCTCCTCCTCAGGGATCCTCTTTAGGCATCACTGCAGAAGAGGATGCAGGAAGACTATAAGAACCAGATGCAGTGGACGACTGCCAGAAGCAGTGTCTTCTGGACACAGCTGTAGACGAAATTCTAAACAGTCTTAGTAAATAAGAAACACAGAGCCAAATACAGAGGTAAATAGCCAAAGAGATCAGAGAGTCACAACTACCTTATCTTACCACCTCGCCTCACTTCCCAAAGAGAGTTTCTTCCTGCCTGACTTGTGTTTTTATTGCCTTTCTGTTCTGCCTTCTCATTGGCTCTAAACCCAACCACATGACTTCCTCGTCACTGCCTGTCTATACAGACCTCCAGGTCTCTATGGTTGGTACTAGGATTAAAAGTTCAGGTCAACACGCTTGGCTGTGTCCTTGACCACACAGAGACTCTGCCTGCCATGTGATCGGGACTAAGGGTGTGGCCTACCACCACCAGACTGCTGTTCCTGGCTCAATATGACCTCTGATCTCCAGGCAAACTTTATTTATTAACATACAAATAAAATCATATTTCAGCACAAATAAAATATCACCATACACAGCAGGACAGCTGCACACATGAACTCAAAGCAGTGTGATAGCATGCACAAGCCCCATGCAGACTCAAGCCAGACCAGATCCCAGCATGGAGAGGGAAGGTGGGCATGAAGTCCCATCCCTAACCAAGCTAACTGCGAGCTGCTGGGAGAGGGAGAGCTGGCTTTCTGTAAGAGTGTTGCTGATGATAGATTGGCCACACTCCAGTGTAAAGGCATGCAGCCATGAACATATGGGCAGGACAAATCGGACATCATGGGAGGAAAAAAGAAGAGGAAACAAAGTTGAGTGGGTAGTAAAGGGGTGGGTCCTAGAGGAGTTGGGGTGCTAAGTGTGGTCGAAACCCATTTTATGAAAATCTCAAAGAAGTAACTTTTAAAAAGTAACTCAAGAAACATTGGTGTGCAGGCCTACTGGCCTGGTTTGTGGTTCTAGCTTCAGCAACAGCTGTGCTAGTTAGCTTTAACTGTTAACTTGACACAACAGAGTCTACCCAGAGCAGTGGTTCCTAAGCTTTCTAATGTTGCAGCCTTTAAGTTCCTCATGTTGTGGGGACCCCCAATCATAAAATTATTTCATTGCTACTTCATAACTGTAATTTTGCTACTGTTATGAATCGTAATGTAAATATCTGATATGCCTCAAAGGGTTGCAGCCCACAGGTTGAGAATCACTGACATAGAGGTCTATCTAGCCTAGAGACCACCTGGGAAGGGAGTCTAGACTGAGGGATTGCCCAAATGAGATTGGCTTGTGGGCATGTCTGTGGGAACTGCTTGATTTTTAATTGATGTAGGTGATCCCAGCCCACTGTGGGCAGTGCCATCCTCTGAGCAGATGTTCCTGACCTGCATGAGTAAGCTAAGTAAGCATGAGACTGAGAGAGCCAGGAAGCAGCATTCCTCAATGGTTCCAAATTCAAGTTCCTACTTGAGGACCTACCCTGACTTCCCTCAGTGATAGACTATAATTCTAAGCTGAAATAAACAGTCCTCGCCAAAGCTATTTTTTCCACTCAGAGTGTTGTTCATCACAGCAACAGAGGAAGCTAGAACACTGCCCAGGAGTTGTGTCTTGTCTCATTGAACCTCTTGGTGCCTCAGTCTCCTCGTCTATTAAATACATCCAGAAACAGCTAACCCTCGTGGCAAGGGGGAAGATTAAAAAGCCAATGAAGGATCATCTGGGCCAGTTTTTCAACAGATGTTAGCTTCCTCATACTCTCTTTCTCTCCCCCCCCCCGCCCCCACAGAAACTCACAAAACTTATAACTCCAGAAAGCAAACACCTATTTAGATTTTCAAGTTGCAATCCTTTTTCTTATAAAGAATTAATTAGCCGTGAAATTAAATGTTTATGATTTCACAGAACCCATGCATTGATAATGTTAGAATATGGAAGCGCCTAGTCTAGAGACTCAAAACATTCTTAATGTCTTTACAGCTGATGTTTCTCAACTTGGAACATTTTGAAATTACAATTTATAATTATCTAAAGGGAAGAGTGTGCCTCAAGGTCAATTAGGGAGATCACATGTGGTTGGATGTTTATTCATTCAGGTGTCAATGCTGACGGCTCGGGGAGGGCCTTGCTTGTGAGAGAGTCTCGATACTTGGAGCATTTCTTCCTTGTTTTGAGATTATTATTATTCTGCTCTTCTTCCCACTCAGAGGGACCAACTGTCTGCTTGCTTGGAACTTGGGGGTATCCCAGGCAGCCCAACTTTGGTGCTAAACTTCAGACTGTTCTGGGGAAAAACAGAGTTGTTGGTCACCCCACACACGAATACCCCAGAGCTGATCTGCCAGCGTCCGCCACAACTGCTGGGCCATTTGTGAAAACCCTGTTCTGCCGAGGGTCAGTGTCCCTCGCTGCTGTGCTGGGGGCACACTCAGGGAGGCACACTCACTCAGGGAAGCACACTCACTCAGGGAGGCACACTCATGGAGGCACACTCACTCAGGGAGGCACACTCACTCAGGGAGGCACACTCAGGGAGGCACACTCACTCAGGGAGGCACACTCATGGAGGCACACTCACTCAGGGAGGCACACTCACTCAGGGAGGCACACTCACTCAGGGAAGCACACTCAGGGAGGCACACTCACTCAGGGAGGCACACTCATGGAGGCACACTCACTCAGGAGGCACACTCACTCAGGGAGGCACACTCAGGGAGGCACACTCACTCAGGGAGGCACGCTCAGGGAGGCACACTCACTCAGGGAGGCACACTCACTCAGGAGGCACACTCACTCAGGGAGGCACACTCAGGGTTTGATGGTCACAGGGCTCCTCCTGAGAGGCAGCTTCTGAAGTCTGTGTAAAGAAGAGAAGAGAAATGTCTCCTCTCTCACACCTCATCACCTGGGCACAATCCCCTATCACAATAGCGAACCCTTCAAATGCCTGATACGGGCCAGGGAGACGGCTCAGCAGGCAAAGGCTAAAGGCACGTGCTGCCAGGCCCCCTGGAGCTCAGTCCTGGAACCCACAGAGCAGAAGGAAAGAACTGGCTCCTGCAAGTTGTCCTCTGATTTTCACGTATGTGAGCATGTGTGAGTGTGCCTGTATGTGTGTGTACACACACACACAAAGATGATACTTTAGCTTTAAGTACCTCCTCTTCTCACTTTGTTGCCCAAAACAAGACCCTCATTTTCAGGGCATGGGTGAGGTTACTATTAGCAAGAGAGGATCGGATACCATCCTTTCCCTTCCACGGTCCTTCTCTCATCCCACTCCACGTGTACATTTGTTCAGATGATAGGAGCTCATCCTGAGATGGATGGCCAACCCTCCCCTCCCTGAGTTGTGAGGTTAGAGTCCTGTAAAGCTTGTTTCTATGAGTTAGTGCAGTTAATAATGATCTTGACATTCCTCAGATTAAAGATTAACATGAACAGCTGTCAACCACCAAATTCCACTCTCATGGCACCCCCACTCCTCGCACCCATGGCCTCTTGCTTTACGCTTCTATTTAAACATCTGCTCTGCTCTGCCTTGTCCATGTCATTTAAGAACGTGTCTATCTCCTTTATAAATTGACAGATATTTAAGTGCAGGAGGACCATCTCCCTTACATTTGTATCACTCCTAGAACCTGGGATAGTACTGGCTGCAAAGAATACTCAATGAATATTTCCAAAATTGATGACTTCTTGGGACTCAAGAAATGCCGAGATCAGAGAGTTCTGTTTTAACCTGGTCGATACGCCACTCCGTCGGCTAGAAGACTGCAAGGTCTAGGTTCTGCTGGCATTGTTTACTCTTGCCTTAAATTACATAGACCAGCTCACTTGGTAGGTGGCTCTGGTTCAGAAGACTTGGCAGTGATAGGATTTGTGTATTAGAATAATTAAAAATCCAATTGTTCCAGGTGACCTTTAATTGAAAAATCATTTGAACGTTGCTATTCTCTTACAGAGAGCCTTTGTGGGGTGGTCAGGCAAGCTTGGCTGTGTTCTGGCCTCACTGAGATCATCCTCAGTCTTCGTAGTTGATTCCAGGCTGAACGAGCCTCACAGAGCATCTGCTGTGTCAGGGAAGAAGACGAGTGTCTGTGCACATGGAATGCTGTCCCATAATGCACAGCAGTTCAATTTTGCAGCATGAGAATGAGCTTAACTTAATAGCTATTGCTTAGCACAATAAAAAATGGCCTGGATGACACATAGGATTAATTATAAGTTATTCCACTCTAATTTTTAAAAGGAAAGGTTTCTGTGTGATGTCTCACTGTGCTAATTGTTCTAATGAGCAGAAGAAAAGGCAATAATTTTAGTTGTGACAATATCATAATCTTCCTGCCCAGAACTATGATGGAGGAATAGTCCCCTGAAATGCCTTGCTCAAACACTGTTTTCTTTTATGATAACAGAAAGAATGTATTTTAGTTGTGATGGCATTGCAGTTGACTCCAGTGGTCTCTCTGGAGGAGCAAGGAACTCTTTCTAATGTGTGCATGGGAATAAGAAACTACGCTTGCTTAGTGTTGGTGCATTAGAAAGAGAGAGGAGGAATAATTATCTGCCACCCTAGTCACTCCCCCTGGCATCAGAGGTCCATACAGAAGCTGTGTGCATGGCTGCATCCTGGAGCAGGTACACCAAAATCTTTATTTCACTGACGAAACTCTGGTCTCAAACCAGGGCCGATTTCCTTTTTATGTGGTCCTTTATCCTGACCTAAGGCAGAGGGAAAGAAGCTGGAAGACAGCGAGGCCTCTAACGAGTTGCAAAAGAAGTCCACAGTCCCTCCCTTCCTGAATTAGGCAGTGGAAGTAACCTTTCATTTAGTCTCTGAACTCCTCAGTCTGTCCGTAAGAATGTGGTTCATTTCTGAATGACAAGTCCAGCCCTGAGTTCCTGAAGAAAGAATATTGGCAGGGGGCCCTGGTGTTGGGAATTCTGGAGGTAGAGGGGGTGAGGCAATGCCTGAAGAAAATGTTAGGATATGGTGTGGGACTTGGTTTCATCTCAAGTAGGATTCAACCCCTCAGAAATCAGGGATGGTTAAAACACAATCAAAACGCATATTACTGTCTTTTATCTGCAAGCCCACTGTGATGGTGTGTGTTGTCAGCTGAACAGAAGGTTCTAGAATCACCTGGCAGAGGAGTCTCTGGCCGTGCCCACAGGGATTGTCTTGACTATGCCCAACGTGGTTGGTGCCATTCTCTGGATGGAAGCCTGACCTATACAACTAGAGAAAAGGAACTGAGCACCACTGAGCATTCTGCCTTCTCCTGATCCTGACTGTGGACTCTGACGGGACCAGCTGCAGCCTTGACTTCCCTGCACTGATGGACTGTACTTCGAGTTCTAAGTTAAAATAAACCCTTCCTCCCGTAAGTTGCTTCTGAAGGTATACTTTATCACAGCCATCAGAGAAGAAACTAAGCTGTCCTTTTTATTCCACGTGGCATTTGCTGCTACCACTTCAGCGGCCCTAAGAGGTCTGTCCTGCCTCCTGTGCTCTCCCCAACCTGAGGTGGGTACCCCTCCTTGCTCTAATAAACCAGGTTCCTAATTCCTACGAGGGGGGAGGGGCTATCTCCACCCTGCTTTATTTGTGCCCTGTCAGGTAGATGGTCCAGCATCCTTAAGCCTACTCTGAAGATGGTCAGTAGTCTGAAAAATGTTTGCGAAATACTACTACAGGGATCTTTTGACATGTAGTTTCTCAATTATTCAAGTTAATCATCAGTATATATGATAAAAGCAATTATTGTTTACTGGAGATTGATAACCCAACTCATCAAAACACAATCCCTACCTACCCCACTTCCATGACTGACTTCTAACTTACCATGAATATTGATCCCTAGGGATTATTATCTCCATCTCATGAGTGAGAACTCAGAAGTCCCATGATGTTGGAAGTCAGAGAAGAGAGTCTGAGAAGTCATTGGACCTGGACCACACAAGTTAGGGATGGGGCGTTTCAGTCTTTCTGATAAGATGTGGTGAAGCAGCTGGGAGACCAAGGACTGGGGATGAGTGAAATGTGGGCTATTTGATGTTTAGGTTGGTGGGACAAGAAGTTGACATTTTCCATTAAAATGAAGTTCCTGGATTATTTTTCAATGGCTCATGCATACTATTCCTTTTTTATTTACCTTATGTAATGAAGCCTTTATACAGTGACACATTCTCAGCCTATCTGTGCTGCCAGATGGCTCTGAGTCAACTTTCTTTACATAATACTGACTTTAGTAAACAAAAATTCCAAATGTAATCAGTTAGTAGTGAACACTCATGTTATACAATGGTAAATGCTGACTTAGTCAACCTTTAAAGATTTTTAAAACACCTTCCTTGCATATCAGTATTTAAAGGAACAAAGAAAAATAATGAGGACTTTTTAGAAATTACAGGACAATTTTTATCAAGGAGACTTGCAAATAGCATCACTGGCTGGGGAAATGTGAAAATTATTTATGTACGGAAAATAACAGACAGTCATGTGTCATATATTACAGTCAGTGATGGGCCAATGGGCCGATGATTCCATAGAGACACCACGGTCAATTTAGTTTTTATAAGTACCTTCTACGGATATTGGCAAAATGATAAAAAAAAAAAAATCACCTAAATCTGTTTGTTTTCTTTGCATTTGTCTCTGTTATTAAACATTATTATTGGGTATTTGCTAGCAATTTAAAGATATCACATATGATTTACAGGGTAGAACAAAACACCACTGTGGGATAAGGAAGGCCCATTTTCTTTGATTATGAGTACATTTAAGAATTGAGCAGCATTAATTTTAAACTAAGCCCATGCAAATCAGTGCTTGGAGGAGGAAGTTGAATGACGTTTCAGCTAAGTTAATTAACATGCCCATGTTGTGTGAAGTGATCATCCTGCCCAGTGTGATTCTTACTCATATTCAAAGGGTGACCTCAAATCATGCATAGACTTTAGCTGTTGGATGTGATGTGGCAGCCACCAGCAACACATGCCTATTCAAATGAATTTAAATGACACAGGATGGAAAACTCCACTCCTTATTTACATTAGTCACATCGGGTGTTCAGTCAGTCACTCATGACTGCTGTGTTAGACAGAGGGATATGAGACACATTGACAAAGTTCTGAGACAAATTGTTCCAAGGACACCAGCACCATTTACTCTTCGTGGCCATTGCTTCAATATTGGTGAAACAAACTCTAAATCTGTTGCCTGAGACTGATTATAATTTAATTCTTTCTATTGTGATAACAGATTAGTCACTGAGGAGAAGGCAATTTTGAATGCATGATACTTTATTTAAATACACATATATACAGAGACAATAAGGAAATGATGCAGAATCCAGCCCGGTGGCCGCATGCATTGGTGGACAGGCAGACGGGTATCACAGGATGAGATGAGATGTGGGTGGAAAACAGGAAGAGTCAGGAGAGGGAGTTTCATGTCCCATCACCACATGGAAGGGTCTTCAAGCCTGTAAAACACAAGAAGAAAATCATGAAGAAGCAACTGCTGCAGCTCCCTGGGGTCCTACAAGAGTGAGACACTCCGTCCCGAGCTGCACAACGATCAGAAGCTATTATGAAGCCTCCTGTTGGCACTGAAAAGAAGAAGCCACATGGAACAGCAGCATAATGAAGATCCAGTTCATCAGCTTTTGCCCATGGGAACTGGAGTCTCTAAGAGAGTACTTAGAAGGCTCTGTACTTATCAAAGGAGCCGAGGGACTCCACCGTATTTCTGAAGATCAAAACTATAGGAATCATGTGAAACTCTAACAAGAAGGTTAGTGTGACTCAACTCTGAATATGCTACGGTTGTTTTCCAGCAAGCCTTTCCGATGGAGCAAGACGCTATTTATTAGACTATAAAGGGCCCCCTTTAATAAAACAGCATTCACAGGCAACTTCAAGGCTATCAACTTTGGTCTCCTTCTAATTGCACATGACTGAGTCTGTCAGTCAGGGTGCAATTAACTTTATTTCCTACACTAACTGTGCAGGCGGTGGAGTTCTAAGTAGGTCTGGATCATTATTTCCAGAAGAATAATAAGTATACATAGCCTGCCCTAAACTTCTACTGTGACGAATATCCCATGCATATCAATGAGACATGAAAAGATGCTTATTGCTTAGTCTCAAAAACAATGCTTATGAATTCCCTACCATTCTCGAATTCACTGCTTAAGTCTAGGGTGATGCTTCCAGGGACAGAAGCCCTGAACTTTATTCCAGTTCAAATGATTGTTTGCCTCAGAGAAATCATCTGGCCAGTTGTTTCCTAAGAGAACTGAAAGAGCACTGAGGGAGGGTGGGTGGTCCTTCTGTCACCATGGGTTCTCCATGGAGAACTTCCATGCAGAGGGACCCTCCAGTCATACTCACTGAGCAAGCACACTGGTGACCTCTTCTGGGGAACATGGCTTCTGATGGTGTAGAGTTCTGGGCATTAGGGGAGATAGCTAGCTACTAGGGATACATAAGAATGTGTGTTGAGATCTTGCAGGAGGCAAGGTCCACAGAGCAGTTTCGGGGTTAGGAAAGTGGGGGCAGATTCTGCCTCTTTTAGCAGTACCGCTTTTTTGTCCAGGAGCCACCTGCTTAGCCCAATGGTGAGCCCTTAGATTTGGGCAGACACCTGTCTCAAGAACTACACGTACTCCAAGAAAGGTTCCAAACGACAGATATGCACCTAAGGATAATATGTTACCCAACAGTGATTCTTTGAATAGAACAAATCACTGTATCGAACCAAAATATATCAAAAAGTAGCCAGGAGTATCTGACTTATCTCCAGTAAAGCCAGGAAAGGCAGAATCAAACACATGACGGATGCAGGCTCTAGAACATTTGGGCATGCCACCCAATGTATGAAAACTAGATTGTTCCGCCCAAATAGATGACTGGTCATTTCAATTTGAAGCTGTGGGCTTGCTCTACGCTCCCTTACTTCTAACAAGGCAAGACATTCTATAGAGTATCATTTCAAGCTAGAAGTCATATTTAGGAAGGAACACTAAATAATATTCATTAGAAAGCAATATGCCCGGGAAGTTGAGATTTGCCAGTGAATGCATGAAAAGCAAGGTCTTTTCTATACGGTTTTCCACCCCCATCTCTGCCCTAATCCCTCTTTTCTGGATTCTTCCATCCTAATGTTCACATGGACTCCCAACTTCTTCAGTTCACCTCCCCTGGTACCCCAAGCTCTGTAGCAACGTCTCCATCCCAAGCCTTTCTGTACCTTGTTCTGGGGACGTTTTCTGTGCTTTCTCTCATTAAGAGGTCTGAAATCAGTGTCTCAGGGCTGGATCTCTTGCCATATCTGAAACAAGAAAGTAAAATCAAAGTTTTATAAAGTGAGCTGAGGGTAGCCATAGAGACTGTGAGGAGAGAGGAAGAGAGTGTCGGTCCATCTGCTAATGAGTATTCTCAGAGTGTGAAGCATATGTCGTCAGGAACTGTCATAACACCATACACATGCACACATATACATATGCTTGTTCATACACAGGCTGCTGAGATGGAAAAGTGTTTGCCATGCGAGCCTCATCACCTGGGTTCAATCCCCAGAACCCAAAGAGGAAATTGAGAGCCGACTATGGAAAATTACCCTCTGACTTTCACGTGCAGATGTCTGCATGCATCCACCAACACCAACACAAATTTCCTCTCTCATCCCAAACAATAAAGAAATACAATTTAAAAGTTATACATATTTAATTTTCTGAAGCACTTCACAAATATTTTATTTTTGCAGTTATACCATAATTACAGCATTTAGTCCCTTTCTTTGTCTCGCTACGAACCCTCCCCTGTAGCCTTCTCCAGTTCTATTTCAAATTCATGGACTCTTTTTCCCTAATTGTTATTACGTGTGTGTGTGTGGGGGGTATATTCCTAAATATATAAATACAACTATAAATACACAACATGCTTAGTGTATATAATGTTCCTTGTATGTAGGAGAGATAATTTTTTACAACTTCATGAAATTAAAAACACTAAAACATATTAAAATGTTTTCATAATCAGTTGATTAGCTATAGTTCTGATGATTCACAACAGTTTAAATCTTAACTAGAAGAAAATATAGCATCACAGAAAGAGTCCCAGAATAATGATGCTTGAGGCCCACCTGTGTCTTTGAATCTATTTGTGCATTTGTTAAACTGAAATTGAGTCATGAGCCCTGGTTAAATCTGTGTCTGTGGAGAACTAATGTGAAGTTGTGCTGGAGAGACGAAGCATCGCACTAATGTGTGTGGCTGCTGCCCAAGTGTGTCTGTCCATCCTTCCTGCTCCTTCCTCACACCCCCATCACCACTGCTCCTTCCTCACAGCTCCATCACCACTGCTCCTTCCTCACAGCTCCATCACCACTGCTCCTTCCTCACACCCCCATCACCCTGCTCCTTCCTCACAGCTCCATCACCACTGCTCCTTCCTCACAGCTCCATCATCACACCCCCATCACCACTGCTCCTTCCTCACAGCTCCATCATCACACTCCATCACCACTGCTCCTTCCTCACAGCTCCATCATCACACCCCCATCACCACTGCTCCTTCCTCACAGCTCCATCACCATTGCTCCTTCCTCACAGCTCCATCATCATACTCCATCACCCTGCTCCATCATCACACTCCATCACCACTGCTCCTTCCTCACAGCTCCATCACCACTGCTCCTTCCTCACAGCTCCATCACCACTGCTCCTTCCTCACAGCTCCATCATCACACCCCATCACCACTGCTCCTTCCTCACAGCTCCATCACCACTGCTCCTTCCTCACAGCTCCATCACCACTGCTCCTTCCTCACACCCCCATCACCCTGCTCCTTCCTCACAGCTCCATCACCACTGCTCCTTCCTCACAGCTCCATCATCACACCCCCATCACCACTGCTCCTTCCTCACAGCTCCATCATCACACTCCATCACCACTGCTCCTTCCTCACAGCTCCATCATCACACCCCCATCACCACTGCTCCTTCCTCACAGCTCCATCACCATTGCTCCTTCCTCACAGCTCCATCATCATACTCCATCACCCTGCTCCATCATCACACTCCATCACCACTGCTCCTTCCTCACAGCTCCATCACCACTGCTCCTTCCTCACAGCTCCATCACCACTGCTCCTTCCTCACAGCTCCATCATCACACCCCATCACCACTGCTCCTTCCTCACAGCTCCATCACCACTGCTCCTTCCTCACAGCTCCATCACCACTGCTCCTTCCTCACACCCCATCACCCTGCTCCTTCCTCACAGCTCCATCACCACTGCTCCTTCCTCACAGCTCCATCATCACACCCCCATCACCACTGCTCCTTCCTCACAGCTCCATCATCACACTCCATCACCACTGCTCCTTCCTCACAGCTCCATCACCATTGCTCCTTCCTCACAGCTCCATCATCATACTCCATCACCCTGCTCCATCATCACACTCCATCACCACTGCTCCTTCCTCACAGCTCCTAACATACCCTGGTCTTATTTTCCCCATCTGTTGGAGGCACAAATGCCTTCCCTGAAGTGTGAAGATGTCCTGCTGGCCTGCAGGAGTATTTCTGTGGGCCCTTCTCCTCTGCCTATAGTAGGAGATGGTAAGGACAATGTAGGAACGTGGGGTTACATTTATCTCTAAAGGTAAAATAGATTACCTGCTTCAGAAAACTGCTAAAGGGTTTGACAAGTTGATAGCAAATTATATGACTTTCCCCTTTCTCAGAAAAGGCATGAGCACCAACAGCCACGCCATGTCCAAATGAACACTTTGCCTGGCCTGGATGGATTAACAAATAGGTAGAACAGCTGGACAAAGCTGACAGATGTTTTTCTAAGTGCTGACCCAGCACAACTAAATTCAAATGCTTTGGTGAGACTTCTTATCACTCCTTTGCAAGGGAAGTAAAAGTGAAACAACTCTCTCTTCCTCACCCTGCTCTCTCTTCCTCACCCCGCTCTCTATTCCCCACCCCTGCTCTCTCTTCCTCACCCTGCTCTCTCTTCCTCACCCCTGCTCTCTCTTCCCCACCCTGCTCTCTCTTCCTCACCCTGCTCTCTCTTCCTCACCCTGCTCTCTCTACCTCACCCTGCTCTCTCTTCCTCACCCCTGCTCTCTCTTCCTCACCCCGCTCTCTCTTCCTCACCCCGCTCTCTATTCCCCACCCCTGCTCTCTCTTCCTCACCCTGCTCTCTCCTCCTCACCCTGCTCTCTCTTCCTCACCCTGCTCTCTCTTCCTCACCCTGCTCTCTCTTCCTCACCCCGCTCTCTCTTCCTCACCCCTGCTCTCTCTTCCTCACCCTGCTCTCTCTTCCTCACCCTGCTCTCTCTTTCCTCACCCTGCTCTCTCATTTCCTCACCCTGCTCTCTCTTCCTCACCCTGCTCTCTCTTCCTCACCCCGCTCTCTTCCTCACCCTGCTCTCTCTTCCTCACCCTGCTCTCTCTTCCTCACCCTGCTCTCTCTTCCTCACCCTGCTCTCTCTTCCTCACCCTGCTCTCTCTTCCTCACCCTGCTCTCTCTTCCTCACCCTGCTCTCTCTTCCTCACCCCGCTCTCTTCCTCACCCTGCTCTCTCTTCCTCACCCTGCTCTCTCTTCCTCACCCTGCTCTCTCTTCCTCACCCTGCTCTCTCTTCCTCACCCTGCTCTCTCTCATCTCTTCCTCACCCTGCTCTCTCTTCCTCACCCTGCTCTCTCTTCCTCACCCTGCTCTCTCTTCCTCACCCCTGCTCTCTCTTCCTCACCCTGCTCTCTCTTCCTCACCCTGCTCTCTCTTCCTCACCCTGCTCTCTCTTCCTCACCCTGCTCTCTCTTCCTCACCCTGCTCTCTCTTCCTCACCCTGCTCTCCCCCCCCCCCCCCCCCTCCTCTCTTCCTCACCCTGCTCTCTCTTCCTCACCCTGCTCTCTCTTCCTCACCCTGCTCTCTCTTCCTCACCCTGCTCTCTCTTCCTCACCCTGCTCTCTCTTCCTCACCCTGCTCTCTCTTCCTCACCCGCTCTCTCTTCCTCACCCCCTCCTCTCCTCACCCCGCTCTCTCTTCCTCACCCCTGCTCTCTCTTCCCCACCCTGCTCTCTCTTCCTCACCCTGCTCTCTCTTCCTCACCCCGCTCTCTCTTCCTCACCCCGCTCTCTATTCCCCACCCCTGCTCTCTCTTCCTCACCCCGCTCTCTCTTCCTCACCCTGCTCTCTCTTCCCCACCCCTGCTCTCTCTTCCTCACCCTGCTCTCTCTCCCATCATTTGTTACCATCCACCAGAGGCAGTGGCTTGCACTTGGCCATTCTGCCCTTCAGTCAATCTTGCTAATTCTCACACTTTGGGCAGCGAAGCTGAATTCATTCACCCTTGTCATGCTCCAGTGAGCAAAAGGGCTGGATCTCCCCAGCCCAACCCTTTTCCAGTCAAAAATCTACCAGTGTTGTGACAGCTTCTGCCTGGTCATAGATTGCAGGGTGGCCAGGCTCGGGGCTCTTTTTTCTCTAATTGTGGATTATCAGTCCTCTCTGTAATAAGCAAGCTTCTGAAGAGTTTCTAAGGCAAAGATTCTCAAACATGGCTTCGCCTTGAACTCACCTGGTGCGCTTTGAAGGACACCAGAAAGCCCAGATCCCATCTCAGAGGGCTTGATTTAGTCGGTGAAAGTGGAAGCCAACTCATTCTGTTTTAAAGTTCTCCATGTGATTGTCATGCAAAGCGAGGGTGGAGAAACACCAATCTCGGGGTGCACTTCTCAACTGCTGCAGTACTAACACTTGGGGGAAGAGGATTCTTTGGGGGAGGGAGATGTAGGGGTGGGGAGCTGGGCTGGGCATCCTGGCATGTTTAACAGCATCCCTGTGGGCTCCACACTAGATACCAGTAGCACTCACTCTGGTTGTGCCAAACAGTCTCCCCCAACGTTGCCCAATGTCCTAGGGAGTATAAAATCCACGCCCCTCCCCAGCTGAAAACCACTATTCTAAGGAACCATATTAACAAGATGTGATAGATCCACAGACTTAGCATAAGAAATCTGGCCTGCAGAAACCATGAATCAGCAGCACGCACAGCCATGGGCAAACAGCTACAAACAGGACCGGTAGGAGGAAGGAAGAGAATAATACAGATAAAGCAGTCACAAATGCCATGGTGGATTTCAAAGGCGTGGACTTCTGCCTGTCAATCTTTGGGGGGAAGTCCATGAGTGCACAATGGAGCTTCTAATAGTTTCCAGGGAGTAGCTTTATTACCAAGATGATAGAAGAAACGGCCTTAGTGGCCAGCTCACTCCCATCCAACCTGATTCTCTTCCCATGACGTGCAAACCCTTTTCCCTATTTTTTCCCTTAAACATAGCAGAAATTACATTGAATGTGATGGTGTGGCCCCATGCAAGGAAACTCAGTGGAGGGTCCCAGTCTATAACTCTAAGAAAGCTTTCTTGAAATGCCCTTAGGTTTATGAGCTGCAAAGTAGAGACAGTTAAATTCACTTCAGAGTTTTGAGGAAAAGACTGAATGAGATGGCTGGGAAAACATGAAGTGGGATCCTTCTATGCAGTGTAGCAAAGCTAGAGAGCAGCAGTCTTTACCAAGAAACATAGATGTTGTATCTAAATAAAGTTTTTTTTAAACATGGCATCATACCAATTGTGTAATTTTTTTTCTTTGAGCTGTATGGAATTTAAAAAAAAATTGAAATCATTGACTTTCTAGGAAGTCTATGGAGCTCAAAAACACAATTGCTTTTTGCTAGTCAGAATTATCAGATTTCAAAAGATTATGAGTCAGTATTACTTAAGTGATTCTGTATACATTGGGATTGTTTTCCCCAGAAGGCTTCCAGAATGTCGTATACCTTTCTGATGAAATTAAGAGTAGGCAGTTGTTTCAGAAGCATGACCCCATTGTATCCCACCTAACAATCCCCTGGGTCGTGAACAGTTTAACCTCTGGCAGTTTACCACACATAATTGAAACATGCTAAGTAAAGAACATTAATGCTTCCAAAGGGCTTGCCTGTATAGTTCTTCAAGGTTCTCGGTAATTAAAATGTGTTGTGAAATGATTTAGAACCAAGACCCACCAGTTTTGCAAGCTAAGTCCTATATTGTTTTTAAGGTAGCTTGGATTTGACTTGGTTACTTTCTGGGCATTAAAAATAAAGTTCACCGTCTCTCAGGTCCCAGGCAGTCAGAGATATATCCACTAGAGTTACTAATCTGAAGGCTTTTGCTTTGTTTTGCTTCTTAATAAGGCAAACATCCAAACACTTTCTTTTCAGAACTCAGTTGCTATAAAATGGGGAAAGTCGGCTTTTTAAGACCAGCTAGGAATTCTCATTGTGGGGCTGAGATGGAACCGAGGTTCAGTTTGTTTTTTCCCCAAAGGCTGCCACTCAGTTTGCCCAGGGCAGGATGGAAGGTCTCAACCACCTTTTTGACAGCTGGGCTGTGTCCTTGGTGCTTTGGGTGATGGTTGTTTACTCTGGGTGAGGTTCCTTCTTCTCCCTACACCATTATCCAGCTAGCCAGCTAACACCTGCGGCAGGGGCAGGCTCTCTTCCAAGGATGGTGCTGGATAGGTCCCCAACTGATGTAAAGCCAGGGGAAAAAAAGCCAGGAGAGGTGGGTGGGAGACAGACACACAACCCAGAGGCACTGAGTCATGGGCTCAGGACTTGGAGAGGAACTAGAGTGACAAAGAGAAAGTATCCAGTTTGTGTAGTATGTTCCCTACTCACGCATTTATCTAGAGCTGAATTTATGACCGATCTTGCCCTACCCCGGGACAGAACGAGGGAAAAAAAGAAATCATCCCTGTTGTTCAAGGTCCCCAGAGGCTCAGTTGTTCTGGCCTGGAGCTCCAGGTACCAGCCGGCGGATGCACCCACCTCTGCCTGGTGATCAGATTGATGTAGTGTCGTAGAGCCGAGTAGTATCTGGCCATGTCCTCCGCTGGTGCATCCTCGCCGGGATTGTCGGGCTTGGAGGGGTATCCCTCAGCCAGCACGCCCAAGCAGACAAGCAGGGACAGAGTGAGGGTCAGTCCACACAGCCCCATTCGCTTGCTACCTAGCATCTGCGGGTACAAAAGGCTCAGACTTCGGAATGCCAAGGATGCTCGCCTGTGTCCCAATTCCCATTACCACTCTCCACTCTCGTCTGTTTCCATCCCAGACCCCAGAAAGAAGCCCTGATTTGGCACGCGCCACTGCTTTCCTGGACCACGTTCCCTGACCCGGCCCCTCCGCTCTGCCCCCATATTCCATGAAACTTCCCTCCAACTCTCCCGGTGAGAGGCAGAGGACGGAGGTCCTCTAGTTCAGGTGCTTGTAGAACAGAACTTTAAGTTCTGCCCTCTAAAGAATGACCACTTTTCTCCTCTCCTTCCTAAATCACCCTTGAAGGAGAAAACTTTCTTCTGGGTCACTTTTGATCTCTTTCGCGATAGGCGCTGTGACAGTCAGATCCCCAGGGTGTGGGAACAGGGCTTGGAAAGGGGGCTCACAGGCTCAGTTCGAATCCTGGAGGTTACAGGGAGCCAGGCTCCCGACACCAGGGCCAGTACTTGGGGAACCTCCCTCTAAGCGCACGCCATCTGGGTTCCTGGTTGCACCCGCCCCCGCAAAAAGTCCCTTCCCTGGGATAGGAGCCCCCACGTTCTTCTCCATACCCTCAAAAGATAAAAGGGATGGAGGGGGACGCCCAGCCAGTGGAGTCCCGGGGAAGGGCAGGTGGACAGTCGGACCAGAGTTGGTAAGTGGAATTTAGCCGCCAAGAAGGGCTGGGTGTGAAGCTGGCAGCCGGCTCAGAGGACCCGCTGCTGGGCAAGTTCACGGCGTCTGAGAGCCCGTGCTCCTGTCCCAGTGGGTCCTGGCACTCACCGTGGCGGGCGGGCTGGCGTCTCTGCGCGGCGAGTGCTCTGCTGTGGGCGCCTCCGTGAGGGATGAGAGCCACCGGTGGGATGCGGAGAGCCGTCGCCAGCAGGCTTTTATGGAGCGCCCTCGCCGCGGCAGGAGGGGCCTCGGGGCAGTCACGCCCGGGTGACTCCACCGCCACTTCCCGCCCCACCAGCGGGGGAGGAGGCTGGAGCCACAGCCGCTCAAGTGGCTGGCGTCTGTAGCCACCCACACACCAACTCTCGGCGGGGAAAAGGGAGCAGCCAAGAGCCAGGATCCCTTGGCGCCCGCTCTCCTTCCCGTCGAGTCCCGCCAGAGATGGGCGCAGCGGGGACGTTCTCCGTCGCCTGTCGCGGCAATTGCCAGCCCTCTGGGCGCGGGTCTGTAGGGACCGGAATCCTGTACTTGGGGAGCATCTCTGGGGTCCGCGCGACAAATGTGCGCGCTTGCGGGGGGAGGCAGCCGAGCGAGGTGAGGTTTTTCCCGCTCCCGGAGCAAGTGGTAGCGGATCCCCGAGTCCCGTGCTGCAGGGTCCCCCAGCAGCTTCCTTGGACTTACTGCCCCAGTCTCCCCAAAAGGTAGACCCCTCCCCCTGCACTCGCCCCAACTCTGAGAGCCAGACCCGGTCGCAGCCAGAAACTCCCCAGAGGCCGCCGCTGGAAGCCCGAGGTCCAAGGGGCTGCAGTGGTTCCAGGGCTACTTTGGAAAGTGGCAGTGGTTGGAGGAGCAGACCCACCTCAGACCCCCGCGCCCCTGTCCGCTAGTCTTGTGAAGTCCTGAGTATGCTTTGTTAACGTCTGAATGAGTACATGCTTTCGGATTGAAATGAACCAGATTAAAAGACCAATTTTATCAGTGTGCCCATCGCGTTAAACCTGTTGAATAAATATGAACGATATTGAAATTATTCTTACAAGATGGGCATTTTACACGGTACGGTTGAGTTAATGCCCCTTGGAAGTCTGAATCTAAGTAAAAACGGTACGTTGCTAAAGTGGAGTTTATGCGTTATTTTAAAGCTAAAATAAATGATTTAGTTCAAGTGCCACTTTGTATGTTGTTTAAACATGCTAAATTGTCGTTTAGAGACAGACAGACAGACAGACACACACACACACACACAGTGTATGATCAAATGATAATTTTGAACACCAACATCCTCGCTGCTAGACGGCTACACTTTCCATATCTCCAAAACCTGCACCAGGGTTATAAACACCGGGCTGTCAGGGCTGCTCACGGGTCCACATGACGACCTTTGATAAAAGAGCAAAGCATCCAACTCGGCCCTTCTGATAAGGAGGAAGGCACACGCTTGCTGTTCAATAAAGTAATCTTATTTTTGCAGTGAATCAGAGATTCACATCGGTTAAAACCTGGATTTAGCTGGAGTGGCTGCATCTGGGAGAAAATAAGCCTAAGGGAGACACCTCTTTAGATCAGGGGGCTCTGTGGGAATCTGATTAACTTACTTTATACTGATGGTGCTTGAGAACAAGAACTTTTCCCTGCAGCGTTTGCAAAATGAAGTCCAGGGAGGGTGTGCCCAGTATGCCTCTCTTTATGTCCTGTTCTCTTCCTCATAGTCCAGGCTGCATCATTTGGCCTTGGGCTCTTAACACGCTGCCATTCCATCAATTAACCCCTCCCTTCTGTAGTTTCCGGTAACCATCCTCAGCTCACAGAAACAACCCCCTCCCCGACCTCAACAAACAAACGTCATTCAAAGCAGTGGCTCCTAGCTGCTGCTGGGTCTCTCCTTTGTTTCAAAGTCAAGTTTCTTGATTTATTTATGCACATGATTATTTTTTTAGTAGCTTTTCTGAAATATCATTAAAATATACTAAAAAGCGTCAAATGTTTGAAATATACCAATATGTCCACAATGCCATAAAGAACATAGGTAAATCACCCCTGGACCTTTGTGAATGCCCTGACCGTCCTCCCTCCTGCCCTCCCTCCTGCCCTCACGGCTCCCTTCCTCCCTTCTTCCATATATCTATTTTCTGACACACAGAGTTGTTTGCATTTCTAGACCTGTATATAAGCCCAGTTCCAAAATAGCTTCTTGCCTCTGCTTTTCATGTTTTTTTTTTAACCTAGCATCCTTTGTCTGAGACGCACCCAAATATCAGCAGCACATACTGTTTACTGTGGGTACGTTTTCATTCTAAGATATACCTCGACTTTCAAAACGCAACTCAGCTTCTCCTAGACCCCCAATTGTGTCCAGCTTGGGCTGTGACTAACTCTGTAAGGGCATTGATTGTTAAGTCACAGTGTTGATGTGAGCAATCATTTCTCATAGGGAAACAAATGCTAAATGATTAAGCGATGTGAGCTCTGTCTCAGTTCACTGCTCGTCTATTTTGTGCTCTCTCTCTCTCTCTCTCTCTCTCTCTCTCTCTCTCACACACACACACACACACACACACACACACACACACACACACATTTTGACTAGTTCCTATTGCTGTGCCTTTAGTTACTCCATCTTTTCTGTTCCAATATGTGATCCTGGTCAGTTTTATCCAGTAATTTCACACTTTAGACAGTGTTCACTTTCATCTTTAGAATTTTAGTGTGGATCTCTTTAATACCTACCCACCCATCATGTCCAATCTTTATTCTAGGTTTTAACACATTGTTGTTATTATTACTATTATTTTGAAATAAACTCTCACTATACAGTCTAGGCTGTCCTCGAACTCCCAATAAGTACCTCAGTCTCCCAGATCCTAGGATTACAGGCAAGTGCTGTCGGCCCAGCTGGATATGCATAATTAATTAATAACTTCTGTCCTCCATGTAATTGCTGCATTTGGGTTGACTTTCCCCACATGATGACCTGCATTTCACTGCTTCTCTGTATGTCTCATAATCATTAGGAAGTCAGATACTGTGGATGTTACCTTGTTGTCTGCCAGAAATTTGTGTGTGTGTGTGTGTGTGTGTGTCCCTATCAACTCTTGAGCTTTGTTTTGGAAGAGTGAAAACTTTGCAAAGAGTTTTGCTGGGTTGCATCTTGTACTTCAGCTTTGTTAGGTGGCCTTGGTCTAGGATTAATTTTTTTTTTCTACTTTCAAAGTAAGATCTGTCTTGCTTTAACTGTAACTGATGGCTGAGAGGGACAAGATTACCCTCTGGCTGCTGGGCTACTCTGCTCTGCCCACCTCCTTGTGAGCTTTGGACCCTCCTTACCCCATGCCTTTTGTCTGGTCTTGAGTGGTTTCTTTGAAGGTAGGGTTTAATTGGCAATCAACTCAGTTTTGGAGGGAGACACTGCAGATCCCAGACATTCTCCCCTGTCTGAATTCTCACTGCCTGGCTCACACATAGCCAGCCCCAGCTCTTCCCAAGGCTGCTGGGTGCCTCCCTCTACATGGCAACCTGGCTGATTCTGGCTGGCTCCCCTCATTTTTTCCCTACTGCCAGGAGATCACTGTTTGTTAGCAGCTGATGCCTGTGTGTGTCCTCAAAGTTGTTTTATTTATTTTTGTTTAAGGTTGACATTGTTTCCAGAAGCCTCCAAGTATGACCTTTCCACGATAGCCTTTGCTTCTTCACCCTGGGCGTGGTCACAAAACACAATACTCCATGTTCAGGCTGAAACTCCACACTACCTTACTATGTGGCACACAGTACCCTAAAACATTCTTTTAAAGATTGTCTCACAGTTGTAGCTGTCTATTTAAGTGTACACATGTGTGCTATTTCTAAATCATTTCATGTCTTCAACATCACATAATTGTAAGCTCCATAAATACAAACAGGGGAATACCCATACCCATCTTTTAGTGGGTATTCAGCTAAATGAAACTGGGAGTCAATGTGTCATTATCTGTCTGTCATCTATCTATCTGTCTGTCTGTCTATCTATCTATCTATCTATCTATCTATCTATCTATCTATCTATCTATCTATCCATCCATCCATCCATCTATCCATCCATCCATCCATCTAGCTACCTACCTACCTACCTACCTACCTACCTACCTACCTACCTACCAACCGACCTAATAGTCAAAGTTTGTTAGGATTTTATAAGCCCAACAAACAAGCTCCTAGAAGGAACCTATGTATGAGCCAGAAGTCATACACAGAGACGGGTAAGCAGTCTGACTGATGGGTAATACACCTCCGGTGGTGGGAGAAACTTGTACCTCTGTTTTCTCTCCCTATCCCCCATCCCCAAGAAACAAACATTGGTCTTTTGATTTTCATTTTCATCAAGCCTAATACAGCAGTATTATAGACTTCCCCACCTTTACAGTCCAGGGAACAAAGATAATTCAACTTTCAAAACCAACTCAGCTTTTCTTAGATAGACCCCAGCGTGTTATCTGCTTGTTCTGTGATTGACTTTGCAAGGACATCGATTGACAAGTCATTGTCTAGTTTGAGTTTTGAATAATCTGGCATGACTGCCCATGCCTGGAATCCCAGCAATACATAGGCCGAGGGAAGAAGATTGCAAGATAATGCTAGCTTGCAAGAAGAGTATAGAGATAACATGTCTTCATTTTATCAGAGGTAAGCAAAATTTGAGAAAGATACAGGATGATAACTTATTAGCTAATATGATTTTTTAAATAATCAGAGAAGTATTTTCTCTTAGCAAAATTATACACAGTTTCTCCAACAAGGCCACACCTCCTAGCCCTTCTCAAATAGTTCTACCAGCTAGGGACCAGGTATCAAACATATGAGTCTATTGGATCACACTTATTTAAACCACCAGACTCATATATAAATATTTTCTTTGAAGTCTTCGCCTCAAAAGAGTTTAAAAGACTAGCCACTACAGAGGGCCAGTAAATAATGATACAGTTAATATCATTAAATGGTGTCTCTTTAAGTGGGAGGAATCTGTAATAAATACATATATGTTTTAAGCCTTTGTCAACTGGATTTCAAATATGTATAGCCAAAGGAATTTTTAGTTGCAAGCAACTTAAACTTCTTACTCTCCACCTTTTTTACCTTTTCATTCTAGTATTTTTGTTATTTTCAGATTACTTTTTAAAAAGCATCCTCATGAAGTTGTCATTTTTTTTTCTTTCACTCTCAGTCTATCTGGGCTCATTTCTTTCCAAACATAAGAATTAACTTAGGCCTGTTGTACTCATGAGGTATGCCCCTTGGTCTAGAAACTTCTAGCTTCTTCCCTTCTTTTTCCTTTGGGCCATTCTGATTTACTTTGTGCACCTTGATAGACTGGGGAGCAGGGGTACTTCCTGATCCTGCATGTCACTTCCCAGTGCTCTGTACAATTGAAGTCAGCTTACTGACAGCATTTTCTTTTGCTTTGTATTTTTAGCAGTGTCTGGGAATTCATGTATAAAAGAATTGGGATAATTATGAGGACTATTTGAACCAAAATTACCCCCAAATTTATCTGAAACATCCAGATAATTACAGGAAAAAATATATATTTTTTTTAAAATCTGGAAGTATTCTGGTAATAGCTGCAATTCTCTCCTCTGCTTTGCCTGCACAGGAACAAAAGGATGCCTCCAAAATAGCACAGAGTGCGGAGCCTCAGACAGGCTCTGTGTTCTTCTGGCCAGTTCCTCTTTATTCTTAGCTCAAGTCCCATGCTCTTGGTCACACGACAGCAGAACGTTTGCTTTGTTGAGGAGGAATATGATTGGGGAAACAACCAGTTAATTCTTCCACAGGAGAGGTGGGTTTTCAACAACAGGAAGCCTCCTCTGTTTGCCTGTGTGGGTGGCGACGTGCCATGCAGGGTCGCCTGCCTCAGGTGACTCTCCTGGAGACGTTGAAGAATTTTGTATTTCCTTCTTATAGGGTTGGACTGGAGAAAATCCAGTGTCCATGTTTCTATTCTAGGTACCATTATTTATGTCCCTGCAGACCTACTGCAGGAGCTCCAGCTTTCCAGGGTTGGACACCAGGGGTGGGGAGGTGGCTCTTAGTTTCCAAGCCTTGCCTGCAATTAGTCTGTATGTGACTTCTATCAGGCCATATTTCTTGAAACTCAATTCAAACTTGAATTGAAACTTTTAGATGTCCATCCCCACCCCATATATTCCTATGCATTAAAAGGGGGTTCAACATAAGTTAGGTGGGAAAGATCAGGCTGAGGCTAATCTTTCTGGCTCTAAGGGACACAGAGGACATGTGTTATGGATCAGACTGCCCTGCAGAAGATTCTAGAGGCCTCAGGACCTAAGGGGAAGCAATCATGCTCACAGCTCTGAAGAGTGTGAATCTCAGGAAGCTCAGGCTAGACCATGCTGCTTTTCTCTCGTTCCCAAGGAGTCCACCCTTCATTAAATCTTTTCTTCTTGCAGTCACCAGAACAAACTCTAGGTCTGGATCAAAGCTCTGACTATTTGCCCACAGGCTCTCTGAGGTATCCCCTCATACACAAGGGGTCCCTAAAACCAAAAGGGTAAGAAAAATGGTCAAGGGGGAAATGGGGCACCATTCTCAGAAGTCTAAGGGCAGATGTTCAGCTTGTGTCTGCAGCTGGTAGAGCCACACAACCTCCAGCCTGTGAAGGATGGCCATTGCTGGGCCCCACTTCTCGAAGGATGCTTAATTCTCAGTAAGAGTGAGCACTTCCCATCAGGTACACTTGATGGGAAGTCTGGGATCCTACTAGCTAAGATCCTAAGGATGATTCCTAAGCTCATAAAAGAAGCTGAAAGACAGGCCTGCCTAGCAGAGTGAGCCCAGCAGCTGATGGCTGTCCATGCCATCAAGCTCCAGGCACTTGCCAGGGCTCTGTCTTGAGTCCCTAACTTGCAAGAGTTCGCCCTGCAGGGTTACTAGGCTTCTTCCCCAGGAATTTGATGCTTCCTCAGATACATCGATATTTTTTTATTTTTGTTCACATGTCTCTTTGAGTAAACGGAGGAACTCTGTACAGATGCTTCCAGCATCTGGTTTTTTATGATTCTAACTAAGCTGTACTCTGAATTAATCCAATCAATAAGAACTTTTCCTCGATTAGGAGATGAAGTCAGCTCTTGCTGAGAGGGACCATCCAAATCAAAATTGTTGCTGTAAAAAGCAGTTGGGGGAGGCGTGGTGATGAGGGAAATGCTCAGGAAGCCCGGCTGTCTGATGTCAAGCCCTAGAACTCAAGTAATAGTGGCAGGACAGACCCAACTCCACAGAGTTGCCTCTGAGTTCCACACAGAACATCTGGCATGTGCACACCCCACCTCATACATGGATACACACACACACACACACACACACACACACACACACACACACACACTTTAAAAAATATTTTTCAACTTTGTTTCTTTTCTATTGCAGCAAGAATGGCAGGATGACTGTTGGCTACCACCAACATCAGTCTCCAGGGTGCAGTTTATATGGGTTTTGTGTACTTGAGTCTACATGCATGAAAAAGCTGATATGCTCATACCTAGAAACAACACAACCAATACTTGGATGCTTACAGCAAAAACCACACTGTCTGACCTTGTGCCATAACTTACATAGGAATTATGAAATATAGTGAAGAAATAAAGTTCTGAGCATTATAGGAAAGCTACATGTTCATGTGTGAAAAATCTTAAAGCCCCCCTCCCAAATTCATGACAGTAAACCTGGCAATGTAGAGAAACATCTTTAAAAAAATCAAAATTAACACAAAGGAATAAAAACATGATCAGTTCTATATCAAGTGAAGTAATTGAGCCAATAATTAAAAACATCCCCATAAATGTTTCTTGTGTTCACATGACTTGACCAGTGGACCCTTCCTAACAGTCTTCACGAGAAAAGAAAAAGTGGATAGAAAAATTCCCAACATATTTTATGGTGCCAGAAAAACTTTGAGATCAAAATCCATCAAGGATACCACATGACAGAAATCTGCATGCTGACATCATTCATGAAATACATAGAAAGGTATTTGCAAAAACAGTGATATAAGTCTGTTGGTGTATCAAATGGTCATTTGGAATATAAAATTGTCATTACTGACAAGTGACATTTATTCCAAGACTAGAATGGCTTAGAGTTTATAAATTTATCAATGTAATTAGACATGTCTAGATTTACAATCTAGAAGAAAACCCACATCATCATGTCAATAAAGACTTGAAAGTATTTTGTGAGATTCAAGGTCTATTTGTGCTTTAAAAAATTTCTTAGCAAATTGGGAACATAACTTTTTAATTTGGGGCAAAATTTTCCTTTTTGTATTTTGTGAGGCAGGTCCTCCTCAGCAGTTAACTTCAGGAGAAGCCTGGAGCTGAGTTCCTCCAAGGAACTTTTCATTTTCTCACCCATCCCCACTGCTGGTTATACAGGCCACAACCCTCCGATGTTACCACAAAGAGTTTTGTTCCAGAAGGCATCTGCTCAGTACTCTGGGACAACCTCATCAGAACCTAAGGTTGTGAGGAACAAACCTTCTCAGCTTGAATATGTATGTGGGATTGCCTCAGTCCCAGCAAGATAATCTTCTCTGTAGCCGAGTCTTCTACCTTCAAGAGATCTGATTGCAGATGTGATCACTCAACCTCACGTGCTAATGACATTCCTACTGTGGATAACACAGTGCATCAGAGGGAGGTGCGGAGGCGTAGGGGAAGAGGGGCCACTTAGCCAGAGCTTAGGACTTCCCAGACTGTGTCTTTATCAAGTGAAAGCAATGGTTAGATCGCCAGGAATAAACATTCCCTTAAAGCAATAATGGCCTTGGAACACGCAATGTGGCACAATGCTTGCTGCAGACATCTCTGTCTTGCAAGCACTTCAGTCACCTGTGGGCAGTACACGTAGGATTAGTAACAACTAATTGGGCCTGCTGTTCATAAAGCATTGCACTTGAACTTATCTGCTTCTAACAATAGCACTGGGTAGAGGCTATTATCCCCATTTTACTGAAAAGGTTGCGGAAACCCAGAAAGACTGTGGGAGTTATCCGAATTCATATAACAAGAGAGTGGCAGGAACTCAACCAAGAGCCCTAAGCTGAAGTGGCTGCTCAGACCTACTGGCTGTGATTCATAGTCAGGGCTGAGCCCACCCACCTAGACACAGCAAAGACAAGCATCGGTGTGAACATGGCAAGCATGCCCTACGTCCAAACATGTGATAAAGAAAATGGATGTATGGAGGGAGAGCCAGAGAGGAAGGAAGACAGGAGGAGGGGAAGGAGAGGGGAGGGTGAAGGAAAAGAGAAGGTGAGGAAGTAGAGAGACAGAAAGAACGAAAGAGTGTGTGTTTCTGAGACAGTCACCAGGGATGTGAGATTGAAGCTCTAGATGTGGCTAGGTGGGACAAACCATGTCATTCAAATCACAAGAAGAGAAAAGTGCCAGTTTTAAGCACCAATAGCAACCTGGCTGGGATGGGGGTTCATAGGAGGAAGTGATGGGAAATTAAGCTGAGAAAAGAGACAGACCCGCTGTAGGAAAAGTGTTTATACTGTTAGAAGTCTTTATACTGTCAAGTTCGGGGCTGGGGTGCAGCCCAATGCCAGAGTCAGGCTTAATATTGCAAACGCCTGAGTTTTCCCTTCACGACTGCTAAGTGAGAAGGGGCAGAGGGTATTAAAGCACCGAGCGATGTTTCAGAACGACAAAGCAGGCACATACATGAAGGAGTGCAGGAAAGCAAGGAGATCAGATTTTCTGAGCCGTGGTGGCCATCCAGATACAGATACTCAGTTGGCACAGTGGCCTAGACACAGGTGTGGGTAAGAAATGTGTTGAGGCATCTTGGTTAGCGACTTGGGTGGATTGAGAGGAACCCAGGAAATCAGCAACACATTCTCCTGGGTGTTGTCTGCAGGGGCTTTCAGACAGTTAGGGCTTGAGGGCTCTGACCTAAACAATGGTTTAATCCCTAGATGGATTCAAAATTTGAACAGACTATGGGGAGGTGGTGGATTTTGGAAAGTGAGTCTTGATGGAGGGGTGGGTCACTGGGAGTGTGCCTTTGATGGACTTGTCTTAGCCCCGCCCACTTTCTGCCCCTCTATTTCCTGTCCACCCCAGTGGCTACTGTGCTCCGTTCTGTGAGCCCTGCTGTGATTGCCTCATCCCAGCAATGGCATCGGCTGACCATGAACTACAGCCTTTCCTCCTGTTTTAGCTCTCTGTGATTGTTTCTCTCGGGGATTTGTTACAGCAGAGCAGGGCTGACTAACCCGAGGCATCAAGAGGCTACAGAAGCTGGTTTCTAGTGGTACTAATAGCCACAATAACTAACAGTTCCTTGTGCCTTCATTTCTGCAGACACACTTAAGGACCTTCTTTGTGCCAGGAAGCCTTTGGGGCTCAGAGTGCATAGCAATGGATGTGGCAGTGAAGTTTAACTTACACCTCAATTTCTATGCGACAGAAAAAGAAATGCAACTTAAAGCAGAAAGTTGGAGAAATCAAAATACAAACCCCAGGATTACAGGACTAGACAGTGGGTTACTGGGGAGCCCAGGTCAGAGCAGGTATCTGCGAGGATGACACCTTTTAGCAGAGACCTGAAGAAGAGAGACAGAGGACTCTGAGTTCTCATGTGAAAGTACTCACATGCTGCCTTGGTACAGAGTCCATGTGCAGGCATGCCAGAGAGTAATCTCAGCCTTTCCACTACCCTCCCTGGTACCAAGCATCCTCTACACCCGACTTCTTCTTAGTACCACCCACATCATGCCATGGATGGATAACCAAAGAATCACCTAGCTAAGAATCACCGAATTCTTCACCCACCAAATTATGAGATAAGGGACTAGAGAGACGGCTCAGAGGTTAAGTGAACTTGTTCTTCCAGAGGACCTGGGTTCAATTCCCAGCACCCACATGGTGACTCCCAATCATCTGTAACTCCAGTTCTCGGGCTCTGATGCCCTCTTCTGATCTTCATGAGCATCAGACACTCACAAGATGCGCAGACACATGTGCAGACTAAACACTCATACAATAAAATTGTGGGACAACAACATGACCTTTATTTTAAGCCACTAAATTTCAGGTGTCTTTTTACACAATGGTGGAGTATTTTCCATCACTATCTTTTGATTTTAGTATAATATTTATTTGTTAGACACAGTTCTTCCTTATTTATCTTCAACAAAGTTTATCCACACTAGAGTATCAGAGGCATGAGAGCAAGGACTTAGGTCTGCTGTATCTTCAGCATCCGAATTATCACTTATGTACTATTAGGTGCTCCATGAGCTCTGGTCAAAGGGAATGTTGTATATGTGTTCTGAATATCTGCCCCTGAGGGTAACAGGGGTAGGATGAATACGCAGGTGCACACATGGAGAGGGAGGCAAAGGAAGAGACAGAGAACGGGGAATGGAGTAGATTCTTCACACTATTATTTTCCAAGTTCCTCAGAGTTGTCAAGGGGCAGATCCTGAGTATGAACGCAGACAGTGTGATTTCCCATAGGTGCCCATAAACACCAGGCTCTTTTGTAAAGAGACAAGGAAAGGGGAAATAGACAATAAAGTTTCCAAGTCCTCAAACTGCAGAAGCACAATGAAGAAGGGGGAGGGGGGCTATCTCCGTCTAAGGAGGCCCTCCTCACCCCGGCCCCAAGAGCACTCACAGAGGAAGGCATTCACTTGACGGATATCTGGGCATTCTATAGAAATGGAGAATGAGCTCAACATGATTTGGAGCAGGAAACAGAGCTGCCAGGGAGTAACCCATCTTGAAGAGAGAGTACAGTACTCTTGATATATTCTTACAGAAGTTTAAAAATTGAATTCTGAGCAAGAATGAAAACGTGTCCGCTAGAAGATAATACACACACACACACACATTAGAGTTTCCAGATTAACTTGGGAAGAAGTAACAAATAGAAGAAAGAGAAAGTTAAAATGGAAATTATATATTATCTAGAAAGAACTAAATTATATATTATGTAGAAAGAATTGAAATGGAGATAGTTCTTAGAAAAGGCTATGACTAGTGATAAATTTCTAATTAAAGAAAATTTCAGGTCTATGATTTTTCAAAGGAAAAGCTAAGATAAATGTAACCAATTACTCAATTACAAGAAGTTATACTTAGAAAGGAAAGAAAGAAAACCAAGCGTGGAGGGTCATGCTTATAACCCAGCCCTCAGGAAGCTGAGGCAGGAAGGACTCAAGTTCAAGACCTACCTGGAGTACACAGCAAGGCCTGATCTCAAGAGCAAAACAGATAAACAAAATAGAAAACATGATTACAGAGAAGAAAACCAAAGTTTATTTTTTGAAACGGCTAATAAAATAATCTGTCGGACTCGACTAAAGATAAACTGCAAAGTTGGATTATGTGAGGAAATAGGAATCTGACTGAATCCTAGAGATATTTCACAACGAAAAGAAAAGAATCATGTAACCCACAGTCACAAATGTGAAACCTGTGGGCAATGTGAAATTTATTAGCTAAAACCTTCCAAAACGGACGTTAAAGAAACAACACAAAGCATAAACAAGATGAACATGGTTAACCATCCTTTAGTGGAGAAGAAACCAGACTCCCTGATGCTTTTCACCTCAGGCTTCCCTCATCTTCAAAGGACTAGTCATTTCAGTGTGTGTTTTAAAGCATGCAGGACCCCAGGGGAGGAAGCTAGTGTGATCTGCATATTCAAATCTAACATGACACACACAGGACCATGGCTCAGTGGGTAAAGTCCTAGGTTACAAGCAGGAGTGCCTAGCTTCAGGTTCCCCACACCCACAGAAAAGCTGGGTGCTGTGGCATGCAACTTCAACTCTAGCTCCTCCAGGAAGTGGAGATAGACAATCTCTGCACAGTCAGTCAGTCTAGCCAAATTTGTTTACTCTAGGTTTGGTAAGAGCCCTTGTCTGAAAAAATGAGGTGGAAAGCAATTGTAGAATACACCAGATGTTGACCTCTGGCCTCCACAGATGCATGTGTGCACATCCACACAAACATGTACAACACACACACACACACAAACACACATCTTACAAAAATTTTTACAAAGACAAAACATAACAGAAAGCTATAAACTTATTTCATTTATTAAAAACAAATGTAAGATGTTACAATATTATAGCAAAAAATGTTAAGATAAAGTATTAATAGAATTTCTACAATGTAGAATAGAACTATATTAAGATGTCAATGAACACAGTTCATTAATTAGTAAGTTAAAAGACAAAAACAACATGATTAATAGATACCAAAGGACATTTGATTAATTTCAAGAGCCATTGAGGTGAAAAAGAAAACAGTAAAATAAAGATTTAAAACCCCTCTCAAGAGGAGACAGGAACAGGGGGATTGAGTGGGGAGGGAAAGAGAAGAAGGGGGTAAAGGAGGGAATTTGAGGAGGACCAATGTACACTAAGGACCATTGGAGGCTTCATATGGAAACCTGCTACGTTAGATGCTTTTAAAAATATATACACATATGAAAGACCTCTAAATGGAGTCACAAAATAATGTGGTAGATAATGGCCCAACTAGATGTATTTTGCCACCAGATGAAACATCTATCGCCTAGAATGTGTTACACTTAGTTCAGTAGTTGACTAAAGAGGACCCATGGAAACACCCAAATACCTCAGGATATTGTCAAGGCTATTGATTGCTTTCCAAAAACTGATGGTAATACCAAAAATCAATGGTAAAAAAAAAAAAAAAAAAAAAAAAAAAAACTATTACTAAATACAGCATTTACGAATTCATTGAACTCAGAGAAATCAAGCTAGTGCCTGACTAGAACCTTCACCTCTATTGACTAGTGTTCATGGTACCGGAATATACTCTGTACACTACCAGAGAAGAAGGGCATCCATCAACCCAACTACAAACCCTGCCATCCACAACAGTCACCTGCCTGCAAGATATGCTGTGAAATGGCGGCACAGACGTTGTGGGGGTAACCAACCACTCTATGATTGGATTTAAGGCCCGCTCTACCAGATGACACCCAGGGCTGACACTGCTCAGGTGGCCAAGGACTGAGACTTAGACAGGTCATAGTCCTAGGGGGAAAGCAAATAATTCTTCTGCCAAAGGAATGTAACAATATAATGGCTCCTAACAATATTCTGCTATGCTCAGAGATCAGTGTCTTGTTCAGCCATCATCATCAGAGACGCTTTCTCTTTCGATAGATGGGAACTAATAGAGACCCAAAATGGACAACGTGCAGAGAATAAGAGACTTTGGAACAGTCAGTCCTAAAGAAGGTGTCTTCATCAAACCTCTCCCCTCAGAGACCAGGGAACTACATAGAAGAAGAGGCAGAAAGAGCGTAAGGTCAAAGAAGATGATGACCCCAAGGAAACTATGTATTTCAGACACAACAGGACCAACCCACGGAGAATTTGCAGAGACTGTGGCAGCGTGCAGAGGGGCTGCACAGGTTCAAGTCAGACCGGGTCCCAGTGCTGCGAGGACAAAGTGGACACGAGCTACCATCTGTCACCAAGACGCTATCTCCAATTGGCACCCGCTTGCAAAGGAAAAAGGAGTTTTCGCCAATGGAGTGTCACTGGGTGTATTAACCTCACTTAAGGAAGGCCCCATCCCAGAAGCAGGTGGCCAACTCAAACCTAACTGGGTACTTTTGTAGACTTGGCCTCTTATTACTTTCTTTGAGGTTTTGGGGTTTTGTTTGTCTTGCCGGTCTTTGGCTTGTATAATATGGTTTTTGATTTTGTGTGTTTATAGATTTTACTTGTGCGTTTGTGTCTCTTATGCTTTCTCTTTGTTTTTGTTTGTTTGTTTTCAAATTCTGGTTTGTTTTATATTTTTGTTTTCTTGTTTGTTTTCTACAGAGAGAAAGAGGGCACGGAGTTAGGTGGGTGGAGAAATGAGGAGGATCTGGGAGGAGTTGGGGGAGGGGAACCGTGATCAGAATATATTGCATGAACAAATTATTTTCTATACAATCTATATTAAAAACAAAAATAAATAAAAATCCCCTCACGATTTTTAAAACCAATGAAAATTACTCATTTCCACAGAGGACAAGCATTGTCCTCACTCCATGTCTGTTGTCAACTGTGTCAGTGGTTCTGGAAGGTTCCTTGGGTTGAGTGTCAATAATCTGGCCCGGCCTTGTAAAGCTCTGTCTTCCCAGTTGCAATTAACATAAGTTGTGGAAGTAAACCCCGGATCTCCATCTTCTCTTCTTCCCTGTTCGAGCACCACCGATGATCTTGACCAGATCCACGGACTCCTTAGGGGCTACAGAGTGGCGCTCTTCTGCTTTTATCACTTGTTCCACATCCATCACCAGCCATTCTTCTCTGCAGCGCCAACCCTTTCATAACTGGGACTGTCGGGAGAGACAGCACAACACTTAATTCTGTCTGCTTAATAACCAGTTTTCAAATGAAAGAGTAGGTTTAATAACCATCTTAAAGAGCGTCTTGTTGGCAATCAATAAAATTTTTTCACTTCTTTTTCATTTTTTTTTTTAAATTTGGCTTTCTCTTTGGGGGCATCCACCTTCCACCCATCTGTCTGTCTACCTACCTATCTATTGATGGAGCTGTAAAGAAACGGTCCCAGATACGCCCAGCCAGGCTCATGCTCCTCACCTTCCCACCTGTCTACTACCGGTCCGCTAAGCTGTGCCACCTTCCTGTCAGACATAAACAAGCTCATAAAGCATCCTCTGCAGGCAGCTACCACACAGCCCACAAAATTCCCAATGTCTCCTCCAGGCTATTATGAATGACTACTGTTTCCTTACCAATTCCAGCTTTATCCTCACTCTGCTCTGCCTCCCTGTAGATAAGCTTTATTGAAATGATCCATCACAGACTTGCTCTGCTTTCTAATGAGACCCAATCTAGAGCAAACCTCTGCCTCCTTAGGGCCTTTCAAGCCACCCAATGAGGCCAAGTACAGGTTCCTCTGATTCTCCGAGGAGATGTTTCTCCCCCTTCCTCATTCCCCTGCCATCTCACCCCAATTCCAATTTCCCATGGTGGTAGTGAGCAAGAAAAAGAAATCCAGGTTGTTCGATTATAGGCATATAATATACTTGCTGGTTTTCACTAGAAAGAATCAAAAATCCAGTTTGATTATTTATGTAATTATTTTATTATATATCAATATAATTGATGATGCATACAGATATACATCTTCAGCTTCTATATGAGATATGTATATTTGCATGCATCTATATTTACATATAAACATGTGTGTACCAATTTCATATAGTTCATATGTCTGATTGATGCTTACATTCTACACCATTTGTTATGTAAGTGCTCCTGGGCTTTGGCACACAAAAACTTCCCAGACTGGTTTAATATATTCCTTGTCTCAATTTTGATTAAAAATTTCAACAGATGTCTCAAGTCAAAAACTTCCATAGCTTACTGGTTGGAGATAAATGTCTAGAACATTTTAGAGCTGTAACTTTAGCATGGTTACTAATATTTAAATAATTCACATGTATTGACTCGGCAGTTCCGTTACTGGGACTAACAGAAACAAATCAGGAGACCGTAGCACAGCTTCACGTGGTGCTTATCACGGCATTGATTATGTTGGCTTAAGACTGGAACCGAGTAACCACCAAAGGGAAACAGGACTCAGCCAGGGAACAGCCAGAGGGTGCAGCAGTGTGCTGAAGTTTTAGAGACATGAATTGTAACCAGAGCTTCAACATGGCCATGAAATGGTGAGAAGTAAAAGATGTGAGAAACAGTGTGGGGTATACAGCATGGCCTAACATGGAAATAAACTCACCAGATAGTTACATTTAAATTTGCCGCGAAGAAAGAATTTCAGCATGCTATTAACTAAAAGCAAAGAGGACTGATGAATCCCTCTTTGATTGATTTCCTTCAGTATGGAGGGGTGTGTGTGTGTGTGTGTGGAGAGAGAGAGGAGGGGGAGGGAGAGGATATGTACATAAACATATGTATATGCATATTGCTTTTTATTAAAATTGAAAAACACAAGGAAAAGAAATAACATCAACTAAAACCCCAAAATTGATTTAAAGGTTTTGTTTTTTGTTTTTTTAAGTAGACAACCAGTAAAAAAAAAAATATAGACATTTTAGGGAGAGAATTAACCAGTGCTTTTTGGGCAGCTTCTGAACCGAAGCCTGGGCGTCTCCCAGCACTAGGGCGACCGAGCCCCCACTGTCAGTCACTGCATCGGCCACATTGAGCCCCTGATCTTCTACCCGGACCAGGGGTGGTGCGCTGACCGGGTGTCTCCTTCTTCTTACCCGTGCTTCAGTGGGGAAAATGCTTGGCAAACCAATAAATAAAAACCAGAAAGCACTTTTTCAAAAAAGTTCTCAGGTCCTCAGACGCTGGGAGGGAAAGTTCACCTTGTAGCGTCGTCGTTGACACCCTGTAACCTGTTTGCATTTATAATTTACCACAGAACCCACCTGCAGGGACTTTAGTGGGTGAGGAAAGACAGGCCTGCAAAGAACCTGGAGCGGCTGTATGGGGGGGATTTGAAAGGAAATTAACAAAGCTTTGCGAAGATATGGGCACTAAAGCCAAATGGAAGAGAAAGTTGAAATGAGAAAAAGCCATGCCTGCCTCGCAGCGCCCGAGGTAATTTCCGGGTGAGTGGGTTTGCATCCCGGCTCCACTAATGCGATAGTTCTATGTATGAGTAATTTTTGAGTTCCACTCAGCAATTCCAGCTCTGCTGATAAAGCCTTCCTGTGGACAAAACAGTCTGTTTACGCTTATCAAAAATGCATTTCTGTATGAGAGTAATTTGTGACAAAGAGAAAACCTTCTTCCTAAATCCGCTGTAACAAACTGCGGTTCTGCTCCTGGCCACGGGAGCCATCGCCTATTACGTGACTTCAATATAATTTTCCGAAGGTACAATAGCTCCCAGCCATTTGTTGTTGTTTTTAAGGCTTGAGTATTATCTAGAAAGTACACTGTGCTGCAAGCCTAATGGTATAGGGACATGAAAGCTAATAATTCTCTTATTTCTCTGAAAAATATTTCTCGTTTATCTTCCTGGGGCCTCAGTGCTGGGAGGAAGGAAGCGACCCTTCGCCGTAAGGTCACATGACTTGGCTGTTAGGCCTGGTGTTTGGGGTACCCAGTTATCACCAGCTCCTGCCGGGCGGGTTAGGGATGATCACTATTGAGGTAAAGCCTGAAAAGTTTCAAGTTTCTTTTGAGGGCACACGAACTGTAATATCAGTGACCATGGGGCCTTTCCCAACCAAACCTAATTTTTTAACTTAAAGACTGTCCGCAGCCACATGAGTTTTATCTTCCAGCAAAGAAAAGAAAAGGGAAGAATGAAAAAAAAAAAAAGAATTTTTTTTCTGGTGTCCACAGAGCCCTACCTGCTCCAAGCTCTTTTCTCTCCATGAAGGATGATGTGTTCATGCTCACACTTCAGCGCCATCAAAGTCCCTCCTGCCCCCCAGTTACTGAGTGGGAATCTCTTTGGGGCCCTGAAAATCCATGGCCAACACTGCTAACCATCCCATGGCACAAGAGACTACCATTCCAGGAATAAAATATTTCTTCTTTTCTATTTTAAGTGACATTTTTATTATTACAGACACATTCCATTAATAAAATAAAATAAAATCAGAGTGGTCCAATGCCAAGCGAATAGCAGACAATATTTGTGAGATACAAAATTCTCAATCATGAATGTGCTTCACATGTATCCTGCCCGGGCCTGTCTGTAGCTGTGATACAGGCAGGAAAGGATGGAGGGAGCATGCAGGTGTCTCTGGGCAGTGTATCTGCACCTGAATTGCCCTCTTATTGGACAGCGACTTATTCTGTATGGAAACTCTTCCTGAAGGTTTCCAGCCAAGGCAACTGAAAGACAGGCTCCTTTATGTCTCTCCCTATGATTGTGAGCATTGACAAAAACTTATCTCCATGACAAAAATATACCTGAACATCTAGAAAGCAAGCTGGGCCTAATAATGACAGCTCACCTTTACGACTGGCTAAAAACATACTGCAGACACATAGAAAGAACCAGAACACACATTCACTCTACTGTGGGTGCACTTCTCCAGGCCATGGCTAAATGCTAAAATGTTTTGCTGTTGGAATCTCATAATTATTTACATGCATGCTTGCAAGCAATAAGACCCTGAGACAGACAGTTCAGTGCCCGAATCACATAATTTTAACTGACACTATTTATTTAGAATGTGTTGCAACAAAATCCAATATTTTCATTTAAGTTAATATGAAAATAGTTAAAGTATTTGAGTTCAAAATTCCAACATGCCCAGGGAATTGAACAAACTCTCTGAGTCCTGATTACTAACTCAAGACGAGATTTATACCCATGAGCTTCCCCCAGGCACCGGCTGAATTGTCCTCTTAACATCATTTCCAATAAACAGCCTTCTTGTCCCCGATGGTAAGAGAGATGTGACTAGTGCTTCTCATCTTTCTAGCCTTGAAATGTGGAGGCTTCTATTTCCTCTCTTTTTAAAAGGTCTTACGTTTTTTCTCATTTTTTAAAAATAATTATAATTATTGAAAATTTTAAACTATTACAAAAGTATTATAATATCCATATTATTTGTATATTGATAATTTTTCAAGTTTTCCTTTTCTTTGATAGATATATAGATGATAGATAATAAATAATTTACACATATATTCACATACTTGTCATGTTGTGTGTTGTTTAATGATGGGCATACAGGAATAAGTAGGTGATCAGGCATTTTTTGTTGTTAATGTGTGAATACTATATTGTGTACTTAGACAGACTAAGATGGTTACAGAGTCCCTAAACTCTATAATCTTATAGGACCACAGTTCTGTGTCTGTCACTGACTTTTTGTGTGCATCTATATATAGGGCATATGTTAAACTGAATATATAATTGTGAATACGTTCATGTAGATATCCATATGTATGTTATGTAGATGTGTAACTCTTTAATGGACGTTGGAAGTGAGTTGCAAGCATGCTTCCTATTTATTCCTAATCCATCTATTCTTTGCCTAAGATAAACACATTCTTTTGCAGAATCTCCATGCAAGTTATCGATATTATGGATTATCACTGATGGCATGCCATGCTTCAACCTACAATTCATTCAAATTTGGCCATTTCCCCCACTAAATCTCTGTATAGCAAATATGGGAGTCTGGTCTAGGATCAGATACTGTGCCACAGGCTTCTGGAAACTGCTGTTGCTCGAAAGTGCAAAACTGAAAGCAGGACGAGAGCTTGGCGCCTGTCTTCACCTTTTACTTACCTTCTTTGCTTCATCGGAAGTCACCGTTTCCTCTTACATCACTTTGGATTCCAGAACAGGGAAATTCCACAGGACAGAGAGAGAGCAGCCTGGCCCAGACAAGGATGGTTACCCACAAGTGCGAAGCTGGAGCCAGAACATCCGTTTGAGAACCGACTTCCCCTCAAGCAGTAGGGCATCTTCCCACACTGCGGGAGCCGAGCTGAGTCAACAGCTGAGGAGACACCTAGACCAGGGTTGCTTCATAGTCAATGTCATCTCTTGTCTTGCCCCAAATCTCCCTGTAGCAAAATCTAAAGCTTGCTCAGTACCCTGAAGACTGACTTGGGGGTCACTGAGAGTCTAAAGCTTGCTCAGTACCCTGAAGACTGACTTGGGGGTCACTGAGAGTCTAAAGCTTGCTCAGTACCCTGGAGACTGACTTGGGGGTCACTGAGAGTCTAAAGCTTGCTCAGTACCCTGGAGACTGACTTGGGGGTCACTGAGAGTCTAAAGCTTGCTCAGTACCCTGGAGACTGACTGGGGGGGGGGGGTCACTGAATCTCTTTGTTTGTTCCTCTTCCCCATGTGGCCACAGGGAATACATTTCCTCTCTGCTTTCACCAGTGCTGTCTCTTCTGTTGGCAAACTGAGGGCCTGTGGCAGAGCCTGGCTTCGAGGAATTCCTAGTGCCCAGGCTTCTGCCCTAAAAGCCCTGGGTTTTACAACTGTATTACAACCTGCTTCTTTAGACTGCTTTATTCCTTCACGAAGTCAACATTTTGGGTGAGTGTAGGGTAGCTCCTAGGTAGAGTGATTTAATTTGAGTTCCTCCTGTTTTTTTCAAGATTGTGCTAGGTGACCACTCAGTTGTAGCAACTTGAAGGTCATTGAGAATGGATTCCCCCTCACTGTCACAGTAATTTTGCAAGTGAAAAAAAAAAAAAAGAAAGTAAAGAAGGGGAAATATCACGACTCTCCTTCAACCTGAAATAGTGTGCGAGAGGAGAGTTCCAGGTGATTCCGAGGGAACGAAGGTGGAAACAGTAAGGTTTGTTGACACTCACTAGGGGAAGGCAATGTTCTCCTGGTAAAGTGCGACTGTGTCTATAGACTTTTCTCTTTCTTTATCCTTTTCATTTGTCCTGGGATCTGAGGGGGACCGGGGAGATGACACAGTTAACAGAGTGGTTGTTACACCAGCATGAAAAGCTGAGTTCAGGTCCTCAGCACCCACGCGTAAAGCACCTGTGAGGGTGTGTGCCCGGAACCCCAGGAGGGAGATTAAAACAAGCGTGGATCCCTAGAGTTCATGGTCCAGTCGGCCTATCTGAACCAGTGAGCTTTGGGTTCAGTGAGAGACCTTCCTCAAAAAGTCAGGTGAGAGCAATAGGGGAAGCCATTGGTGTAGACCTCTGGCTTACACACACACACGTACACACACACACACACACACACACACACACACACACACACACACACTTACATGTGTGAAAAGTGTCGGATCAAAGTTGTATTTCTGGACCAAGTAGAGATTTCTACATAGCAGAGGCTTTCTGGCAAAAGAAGAAAGGCAAAGCTTTGTTCCCTCCCATATAGTTAACCGAATCAGTCTGCCAACCTCCTGACCAGGAAAAGCCCCTCAGCACCATGGCCCACTCTCACCCCACGAGGCTCTCTTCCTCCACAGTGGGCCCTTTGGTCATGGTTCTCTGCCCTCCCATGTGCCCTCCTTCTCTGCATTACAAATGTTGTCTTCTACTCTGTGCTCTGTGGGTCTCATCTGAAGTCTTTCCACAGAGATCACAAAGACTGAGCGGTGAAGGAAGACCATAGGGAGGTCTCAGAAACGACTGGACTTGGGTCACACACTGTTGAAGGAGGGATGCTGCATCCCTCTCAGGCATGGGAGCCAGGGGAGCATGTCATGGTTTGTCCATTTCTGATCACATTAACGATTGGTTGCTCTAGTGTGTCTGCCAGGTTTCCCCACAGAGTAGTTGATGCCTTTGAATGGCTTTGGGATTAATAAGTAATTCGTTAATAACTTACTTTGAGACTGAGGTGCCCAGTGCCTTGTCATAGTTTCATTTTCAGGATCCCCTGATGGTTCTTTCCTGTCTCAAGTTTCCTGCTCCTCATGGTCCTTTTTCCAAGTTCAGCTGAAAATAGCCCCTCCTTTACGTAAAATATTTTGTAATTGTTTGGGCAATCCTATAAAAATGTATTTTTATTGTGATCACTTTATTCATCAACACATTTTAAGAATTTGATTGAGAACCTTTAAGCTCTCTGCTGCTTCATTTACGTGAAGAATTATGACAGACAATTCTAACGCGATTAAACTAGGCCCACAGTTCAACCATTTAAACCCCATTGATCAGAATGTCCTGATAGTAAGTCCACAGGAACGCAGGTTCAGTAAGTCCCAGAGTGGACTTCTGGGGATGAGTGGAGGTGAGGAAGCCAGAGCAGAACACACACTAATGCTGCGGTTATTTAAATTCACACTAGCAAGGCAGTTCCAACTATCCTGGCGTATTTAAGATGCACTTCTATGTTAAGAAACACATTTCCTCCAGCAACAAGACAGCTCTCAATTTGAAATTAAATGACGACTTCTTGCACGCGGCTCCCTTCAAGTCGCCTCGGTGAACAAGTCTTTGTTTTACAAATGCAGATGTGAATCATAAAGCTTTCCGGTTTATTCTGAATTATCTCTTCGTCTCTCGCGTTGTCCCCTCCCTGCTTTTTACTTGGGTGATGTAAAATTCCTTCAAGAGTGGAGAGCAGAGAGGAGCTGGAGAAGAACTGATAGCTCTCCTGCTGGGCAGAAAATATGAAATTGCTCACCCAGACCAGAAACAGATTAGCTTGGCTCTCACTAGTCACCTAAAGTCTGACTGTTCCTCTGGGGCTCCCAGTAGGACGTGGTCATAGAGTCTGCAGCAGGAGGGATACCTCACCAGGTTGACTGCAGTAGCAGCTCCTTAATACTGTGGTACTTCCCTGTGCAATTCCACTACGTCTGTCCTCAGGGGATGGGTGGCACTAGCCTCAGGCCTGGCTGCACCCTGCCAGGCCCACTCCTTGGAGATATTTGAATGTCTCTGCTCTGGAGTATGGACTGACATATGGGACCTTGTAAAATCTCTTCTGTTGATTCTAATGGGAAACCATGGCTAGAAATCTGTACTGTGGAGAAGCTGTATTTCCCCTGAAGAGCCAAGAAATAAAAGTCTAGTCTATTTGTGAAAATTTCTGTGACTCACTCCACTTTCAAATATGCTTATTAGCACATTTCAATATATTATTAGTAGGCAAAAGAAATGTGTCTAAACTATTTTGTACTCCAGGAATTGTTAAAAATGTCAGTGACTGATGAGCTAAAAATACGTTTCTTGGCTTGTTTCACTTGAGCAATAAATGAATTAGAAATACGTATTTTCTGTCACTCAGATTCCAAGGCCCTGGTCACATTGCTTCTCTCTGCACCAGGGCAGCAGCTGACCAAGACGGCCCTGGAACAGATCTAACAGCACCATTTACTGTCGGCTGCCTAGCGACCAAATCCTGCGGGCATAACTTCTAAGAATTTATTTTAAACAGTTGGCAGAGAGCCAGAATTAGAAGCCCCATCTAGAAGGTTCTGAAAATCATGACCATGTCTTCAAGAAAGACCTTACTGGGGTTATTCCTTGGACAGTTAGTTCAACATTCATCTCAGGACTCCCTTTGGCAGGTCTTATTGGTCAGGAGGCAAGTATGTGTATAGAGCCTCCTGAAAAGAATTGGCTATGTTCTTTGTAGATAGTTCTTCCCAGACACTCCCCTGCAGAACATGAAAAGGAAGCTTTGATATCTGTTGGTGCCCGGACAGCTAGCATTAGCCACAGGCAAGTCCACCAGTACATACATAAATGATTGTAAGGGTACTAGAAGGTTCCTCCAAATATCCCTGCTTGCTCCTGGGTGCCTACAATTCCCTTAAAGGAGAAAGAGGCTGTGATTTCATATTTGAATGAAGGCTTAAAACACAGGGCTGGAGACAATAGAGCTCACTGACGCACAGCCAGGGGTGACGTAAGAATAGTTACTGGGAGCAGATATAAAGGCAAACACAAGAAAGACAGAGGGCAGGAAAGCCTCTGGAGAGGGGCAGGGAGTGATAATCAGAAGGGGCCAGGGCAGATGGTCCAAGGACTCAGCACAAGACGACTAGAATGTTCTCCAGCAAGCAGAGTGTGTGTGTGTGTGTGTGTGTGTGTGTGTGTGTGTATGCGTGCGCACGCTGAGGTCGCAGACATACCCTTCACCATGGCCTAAGGGATTTATTGAAGACTTCGAATTTTTTTCTTTCTCTTCCTCCTCCCCTCCCCTCCTCCTCACCACTCTTCCTCCTCCTCACCACTTCTTCCTCTCCCCCTTCCCTCCTCTTCCTCTTCTTCTTCCCTCCTTTCTTCTTCCCCCTCCCACCTCTGCTCCTCCTTTTCCTTTTTCGTGTACATTCCTCTAAGAACTTTAATACATGTAGCAGTTGCCACAATCAGGACACACAGTCATCTAATCACCTCCAAAAACTCCCCCATGCTGTACCGTGTCCATCCTTTTTCTCAAGTAGAGTTTCTGGAAATCTCTGTAAATGAAACTGTCCTATGTGAACTGTGGAGACATTCACGAACCTCATGTTCTTAGACTTGTCATTGAAAATATGTTCCGTTTTCATTGCTGAGTAAATTTCCACGGCTGTCCCTTCACTTACAGTTGAGGGTGTGTGGGTGACAGCGTGGAAATTCTGTCCCTCCCTGGAGTTGTGGGAGAAGCTCTGCGTGCTCCTGGTGGGTGGGATGGTGGCCACATGAGTCTGGCGGGTACCTTTTTTTTTTTTTTTTTTATCAAAGCAAAGAACTTTCTTTTCATTGTAGTTTGCTATAAGTTTTCACAGTGAATAGACGTTAAAGAAGGCAAAATGCTTTTCCTCCATCATTTAATGTAATTATTCAGGTGTTTTTCTTCTTTGGACTGCTACTTTGTTGGATGATGATGATGATGATGATGATGATGATGATGATGATTGTTGTTGTTGTTGTACTATACAAGCTTTGCAGTCTAGGAACAAAATGGATTTGCCATTTTGTTTTTAACATATTTCAGTATTTGGTTTTTTTGTTAATAAATATTCCTGGAATACTTTGTTGGAGGTATTTGTGTCTGTATTTCTGGAGGAGACTGATCTACAATTTTATTGTTGTCTCTTTCCTGGTTCTAGTACCAATTGCCTGGCTTTACTACGAATGTAATGCTGACGTCCTAAAATGACGCAGAATGTGGGGCTGTACAGCCACTTCTTCATTAAGCGTTTGATAGAATTCACCCCTGCAGTCACGAGGCCCCGGGGATCTCTTTGCAGGAAACTTTCACACTGCAAATTCATTTTGTCACATATGTAGCATGGTTCAGATGATCTGTTTTTATCACAAGTGAGCTTTAACAGTTTCTCATTTGGGAGGAATTATTATTCCATTAAATATAAGTTGATGAATTTACATAGAGTTATTTATAGTATTTCCTGTTATTCTCCTAATATCTGTGGGACTTATAATGAATTTCTCTCTTTAATTTATAATAGTTACTTTTCTTCTCTCCCTTCCCCTCATCAGTCTTACCAATATTATCGCTTTCTCCAAAATAGGAAAATAAGCTTTGTTTTCTCTTTTCTGTTCTTTGTTACTTCCTTTCTTCTGGAGACTTAATTTACATGGCTTTTTAAAAAAATCTATATTCATTTATTTATCTGTTCATCCATCTATCTGTCTGTCTATCTGTCTATTTATTAAGACAGGGTCTTACTATGTAGCCCAGGCTAGCATTAAACTCACAGAGAGTGCTGACCTCCGCCTCCCAAGGGTCGATGCTGGAATTAAAGGCATGCACCACTACAGCTGACTAATTGGGCATTTCTTATATCTGTCTACAGACAGAGTTCAATGAATGACTAGCTTCTGGTCTCACATGAGCCTTTCCTGTGAGTGGTAAGTGTCCCCCGGGTCTCCTCTCCTTCTCGGCATCCTTGAGTCACTCCTTCTTACATCTTTCTAGTCTCCAAAGCTGTGTCATGCAGGAGACACTGGCTATATCGTGCCTCCTGGCTGTTATTTTTTAAGCATAATTTTCCTAGGAGTAGAGAATATCTCTGTTTCATATTATCTAAGTACAAAAAAAACCCTCCATTTTGTAAGCTTCAAGATGGAAGTACGATTCTTTTCTGGAAATTTTTGGAAGTGTGTGCTTTAGTTCACCAACTCCTACCACGCTGAACTCAGAATCAGTGCTCAACCCCTGAGCAATTTGTATTCTTTATGCCTCCACTCACAGAGGAGGTATGGTTAACACCTCATTACAGCAGAAAACCGGATCCCACACGAGACCCATATTTCTGACTGGGGTGTCTACAGGTTCAGTTCAAATGGCAATGAGAACAAATAATAGCTCCCCTGTGGGCATTCCAATGGTCCTTTGTTTAATCCCTAATTTAATTGGCTGGACCTAGAAATACCAGGCGGTGTCAAATGAATTGGAGTAACTGATCTTATTGCACCCATTTATTCTCCTGTTGAGGCAGGAGTGTCCTCCTAAACCCCAAGGCCACGCTGTTACCCTTTAGTCTGCTTCAGCAGGGAGGTCAGCTCCCCACCCCCATCCTCTTAGCCTCTATATAGATTTTATATTCAGTATCTGCACTTGATAAGAAGGCAACATTCCCGCCACTAAGCTGTGATCAAGTATCTCTTTATTAACTCATATAGAAACCAACACAATGCCCGGTCACTGAGGCAGACAGTGAAGCTCCAGGCTGCACATCCGTCCCTTAGACCCTGCAGTTTTGTTCAGTGGTGTGCTCAGAGCCCCCAGCCTCTCGATTATAACGAGTTTCTCCTACTTTATCTGGCGAAGGTGGACAACAAGGGAACCCTGAAAAGCACAGGAATTGAGCTGGCTGTGGTGGCTCAGCCTGCCATCCCAGCCCTTGTGAGAAGGGAGCAGAAGGGCTGGGAGTTCAAGGTCATCCTCCACCACAGTGAGTTTGAAGTCAGCTTGAGCTCCACCAGACCCAGTCTTAAAAACTACAATAAAAAATCAAGAGAAACAGAACATAGGGATCAAGATTTTTGCTTCCCTGCTGCTCTGTAATGTGATCTTTTGATTGTAATTATGAATTTAGCCCTTTGGGGTCTGTGTCCAGGTGTTTAGATAGGAAATAAGGTCAGGTCCTTTCAGACATGGAGCAACTTTTAAGAAAATCACTGTGCGTGTTTTATACCTGGACCAATTACTAAAGAATTTGGACCCAAACAAGAAGAAATGATTTCACCCCTGAGATAACTCTCAGCCCCATTTGGACTTTGCTGCATGGGTTAATCAAACTCCTGTGAGGTTGCACAGCATCTTCCCCAAAACTATCAGCCACATCTTGGCAACCGATGTGCAGAAGGGACATTGAGTAGAGATATTTGGTCAACAGAATGTCAGCACATCGAGAGAGTATCTGGGGCAGTGTTTTGCGCACCAGGAAAAATTCATATCAATATCGACATGGTTGACAGTCCCGCCATGTGAAACACTGTGTTCATTGACCTGCCTGGGCTTCTCCACTGTACCTGCGTGGACAAGCAGCAGCATCTCAGACACAGACTCTGCCACCATCTGGGTCATAATATAGAAAAGTGTTATGTTTAGTGAAACGATGTGCGGGAAGAGGGCAGCTGTCGGCATCAGAGCATCTGTGGGCTTGGAAGACAGGAGCTTGCCTTCCTCGGAGAAGCCCTGACTTCCCAGTGGTTGGTTCCTGCTTCCCGTGCTAGCTGTTCAGAGAACACTGTGTTCCGTCTTTTCTTCGTCATCCAGCGTAACTGCTGGGTGCCGGGAACGGTTTGAGTTTTGTCTACAGCCTGAGCAACAGAGGCAGTAATGCTGACGCGCGCGAGGATGCACGCCTCGGGAGGCTTCTGAGGGCCATCACTCTGCCAGCTCCCCCGCCGCATTTCCTGCTTATGTTTCTCTCAGCCGTGCTGAGGCTGAAGAGGTTCCCACCATGCCCTTCCCCAAACTAGGGTTGTTCGTCTCCTCCTTCATCTCTGCCCCTCTCCTTCTGGCTTCCTTGGCCTTGAGAAGACTACCTGGAGGCAAACAGCACTTCCATTCCAATCACTTACTTTCGATCCATAACTTCATATACTCACCAATCACAATCAATAGAAGCTCGCAGAGAGTCAGGACAGTGTGTCATTTTAGCTGAAATGTATGTAGTCATTTCTTGTATATTTCCTTGGATGTCTTTCCTTAGAGTACACCTAAGATCCAGCCTGGTGTTGTTTGTGTCTTTCAGCCAAAAGTAGCTTGGTATGAGTTTTGATCCGTTAAAAAAAAAAAAAGTTAATCATCTCAAGATACACTGGTCTCCTCTCCTGACCTGACTCCCTGTCTCAGCTTTCCCAGTGCTGGAATTTGCATGCATAATTAAATCACAATCACCCATCTAATGGATGTATAAACTAGATCATCTGTGTATTAACTTATAGCAGGATTCTCTGGCAGCCGGACAGCCTTGTCTGATAATTTATAAGCTACAGTCTCTCTAGGAAGTTTCTTCCTGTGGGACAAAAGCCGGAATGCACCTGAGGTTTATCTGGAGACTCGACGTAAGAATAATCATCAAATGCCCTTAAGACAGTGACTTCCAAGAGAGGAGATTTTTACCCCCACAGGACATTCGACAATGTCAGAGACATGTATGGTTCTCACAATGTGAAAAGGTGTGACGCTGCCCCTACTGTGTAGAGGACAGGGACACTCCCCAAGATCCTACAAGGCCCAGCACAGCCCGCACAAGAAGAGTAATATGCTCCCAAATGCCCATGGTGCTGGGGTTGAGAACTCCTGCCCTGGGAGGGGATCTGAGTCCTGAGCATCTCTTGTTATCATCTTCTCTTCTATGTAGGTAAAACACATCAAAGCTACTCAGCAAATCAAGTCATTAATTTCCACAAGGAGCCAATAAAATGGCAGCAGCCAACAGTTTTTCCAAAGCATCAGCTGTGAATGTTCTCCTGCATGTTTATTCTTCCTCTGCATAAGAGGAGATACCATTTAAGAATATAGTTTTCCTCTTATGTATTGTGATGGTTAATTTTCCTTGTCAACTTGACCAGGTTTGGAATCACCTAGGAGATACACCTCCAGGTGAGGCTATGAATGTCCTGAGAAGTTTAACTTTGTAGGGAAGACTTACCCTGAACATGGGTGACATCATACTATAGTCTCAAGTCTCACCCTGAACATGGGTGACATCATACTATAGGCTTGAGTCTCAAGACTCAAGAGGAATAAAAAAGAAAAAAAAGAGGAATGTGAGTTGAGTACCAACATCCATCCATCTTTCCTTCACTCCTGGCTGTGGATGCATCTGGCTCAGCTGCCTTGACTTTCCTACCATGATGGACTGTGCTTTCAAACTGTGAGCCCTGATAAGCTCATCATTCCTTACGCTGCCTTTATCAGGTATTTTCTTGCAGCAACAAGAAAAGTGACTGATATAGGCACTGTGTGTGTGAGAGAGAGCCAGGAACAAAATCTCACGGTTCTCATCAAGCCACTGAATGGGAAACAGCACACAGCCTGGTCCGAGTGACTGCAGAGAGCTGTCCGAGAGAAATGGTTGCTATTTGGAAAAAGTTCACGAGAGTGTTTGGGGACAGGAAGATAAGCTTCTCTAAGAAGAGTTCCATTGCCAGTAAGATGTGCCAGCTTCTGAAAGAAGTTTTAGGACTGATGAGGGCCATCACGGCTGTGGAGTCAGAACTGTAGGCTGGTGAGGGATCTGTGTGCCAGGGAAAGAATAGACAGGAGATTCTTGGGATGAGACGTGATGCAGGAGCTGGACAATGCCTCACTCATATCTGCTGTGTATTACAAATCCATTAGTGTCTACAGTGTGGATTAGCTGCAACTTCCTTTCATTAGATTTTGGTTTTTTGTCCCTATGCTCATGACTAAATTTGAAAAAAAATTAATCACAAAGGTAATTATTATGAGAAAAAAATAATAATGCAGTTTTGGGGGACCAAATTACCCAGGTCTTGTTTGTTTGGTCCCCCAAAACCAATCTAGAGATAAAGGTTGTCACTGGGTCCTCTTCCTGGAAGGTGGGTCCAGGCCAAACCAGTAGGTGTGGGAAGTGAGACGGTGGGGGTGGGAGACAGTCAACTGTGTTGTGAGTCACTGACTCTTTGAGCAGGTGGAGCCCAATCCATGGGCTGCTGGGATGCCAGGGGATTCTTTCCACAGAGTGGTGGGGGACCTGGGTAAATTCAGGCTCCTGCATGAGTAGGCTGTATTTTGGGGGCCATGAATTCCTGTTGTTCAGGCTTAGTCATCCTTGAACAGAGCAGAGAATTTTTTCATCCAAAGTAGCCATTACCTTGCTCCTAAGAATACAATGTAGATCTAAGGCTGAGATCAGAATCTCTCTGCAGCTCAAGACGACCTCAGAAAGAGCTAGCCTCGGAACGTGTCTCCCATGGAACACACCCTTGCTGCATGAGTCACTAGAGGAAAGGAAGCCAGAGTTATAGGCTTTTTAGCTAAGCCAGAAATGTTTCTGGTAGGGTGAAGCTTGACCCTACTAGCCGGGAGAAATACATAAGAAAGACTTTCTTTTGCAAAGAGTTACATGCATGAACAGTTGAGTTGGCATTGTGAGCCACCTGATGTGGGTTATAGGAACTGAACTAGGGACCTCCTCTAGATTATGTGCTCTTAAACTTTGAGCCATCTCTCCAGCAACCCCCCCCCCACAAAATACATAGTAATTCTTTCAAAAGTATGATCAGATTTATGACAGCCTTTAGTCATTATGTATGTTAATGAATAATATTTGCATACATGAAGTTTTATGGCTTTTAAAAAACTGCTAGTTTGAACTTCACACATATTACTTTTTTTTTTGACTCTTATAGGATTGGCAGCAAGCAAGGCATTTGCCCCGTTTTGCAGGGTGGCATAACAAAAGCTCAGAGCAGTGAGGTGACGTATTGCAGGTCATCGAGCTCAACCATGGAGAACGCTGCTGGGCTGCATCCTGTAGGATGCATTCATGCACAAAATGTTTTAAACACTGGAATCTGAGTTTTCTGGTGTTTGTAGAACTGTATTCTCACATGGCCCTCCAAGGATAGTACCTATTTAAAGGAATAAACTGTCAAAAAATGTGTCTGGCCACAGGTTTGGTTAAGTCCTCTCTCCACACTGCCCTGTTTCCCCTGAAGTGGAGAGGGACTTCCATACAGAGCACAGAATGGCCAAGCCGGACCTTAACTCTCAGCTTTCCCTTTTTGTGACATTTTCCACACAAGGAATTGGTTACTTTGCAGGAGACACACCTTGGAGCGGCAGCTCTTACTCCCCCCCACACACACACACACCTCTGACTACGTTCTTGCATGCATAGAGGTTCTCCCAGCCTCTCTGCATCATGTGACTCTGTCCTGCTATAATGATGGACAATCCCTCTGGCCTACGGTGAGTTGATGGCAATCTTCCGCAGAACCTGAGTCGGGAAACTAAAAGGCATGCAGCCTGCATCGTAAGAATGAAGTCATACACCCATCAGGGGCCTGGAGAGTGGGGCCTCTGACTTCTGCTGGCACGGCTCTGAAACTGCTCGGCTGAGGTCTGCATAGCTTGTGTTTCTGTTCACTCCCTGCTATCCCAGAGGTATTTAATTAAATATTACCTTTCACTTCAGCTCCGCAGCATCTGTTTCTGTCGCTTGCTACCACAGGAATGCAAGCAGGTACTCTCAAAGGAGCTTCATGATCCACAGAAAGAAGAACCACAGGGGGTGGGAGCCAGCCTTGGGGAACTTAGAAAGTGTGGGAGAGAGCTTCTGCACTATGGAGGCCAAAGGACATAATGGTACCATGGGGTGCAATGGGGAAGATCGTAACAGGAGAGATTCAGGAGGAGTACTTGGGCATAAATACCCCAAACCATAAAAAGTGTGCAGAGCGCAGCCATGAAGAGGCAGAAGGTTGACTTGGATGTTTGTAGGGAACAAGACTGGATGACGTCTGGAAGTGGCTTGAGATTAAGCAGTTGTCCTGCCTCTTACTGTGCCTCCAAAATGACAGCTTGTGGACAAAATGCGCTTGCACATATTGACAGATTCCCTTTGTTCATAACGGACCCTTCTTGGCCCTCCCTCCGTTGGATCTTGGAAACTCTTTTCCCATACCATTCTCTCAGGGAAGGATGAACCCATCAAAAGCAGAAACGGCCATCTGCTCTTGGACTTTCCCAGGGAACAGCAGTGGCTAACACATAAAACAACAACACCAAAAATCCCAGTGAAGAATAAAGAGGCCCCATGTTAAGGATTAAGGACTTACTTTTCAAAGCGACAACAACAAAAATCTATAAAAACAACAACTGTGGGTGGCGGCTCGGTGACAATCCGGGCAGCTTGAGAAAGTCACTGACTTTAGATCCCAACTGAAAGCAGCTGACCTATCCATCAACCAGGGCAGAGCAGTTCATCTGGGTCTGAAAGCTCCCAAGGTTTCCAGGAAGTGTGTTCCGGGCCTTAAAATTGGGTCTTAACTACTGGGGAGCTTTCCCAGAAACTCACTTTCCCGGGATTCTTTCCTGCCTCTCGTTCTCATTAACTCTCATTTCCTTCAACTCGGTGCCCCCTCCCTCCTGCCATGCACTTCACCCTCACCGACCCAAGAGGCACCCGCAATCTTCCTCCTTTCCAGAGCCCCCGGCCTCCAAATGCCACCTGTTTGCACTGTGGAGGAGCCTCCATCTCTACCTTCCACCAACTCTCACCCCTGTCTCCTGTACTTAGTGTCCTAGAGACAGACGTGCAGACCAGTTGACCCAGGTTCCCTGATTATAGATGTCTGACTGCTGATGGCATTTCCCACTAGGGGAGGCAGGAGACGCTCCCAGGTGAAGCAAGAATAAAGTGTTGGTTCCCATCTCTTCTGTCTCACTACAGACATGGCAGATCTGTAATGACCTGTGTCCCCCTACAGGAATACCCCCTGCTGGCCCTTCCTCTGGTGGTGTGTGTGGGGTGGGGGGAAGAAGCATCTTTCTCCATGCCCGGACAACAGGCTTCCTTCCTTTATGCCTCGGCCTTGGAACAGAGCAGACATTCCATGGCTGTGGGCACCTTCGCCTCTTAATTCCCTCGGCCAGACAACTTCTTAATGAGGACTCTCTCTAGTTAAGACTTTCTCATGTGTCATCTCTCTTGCTGACCGGGACAGCTACAGATTTCCTACAGAGCTAGCCTTTCTCCTTCCTGGAGGGAACTCTGTGATAACTTCTACTAGATAACGAAACTCAAGTTCTAGATAATTCCTAAGCAGCTCTGCTATTGTAGGGGAGAACATAGAATTCAGCTGCAAGGGTTGGTGACCAGAAGCAGAAAGATCTGGTTCAACAGTTAGAACTTCATAGGAATAGGACATGACAGATTCTTAAAGGCTGGCTTTAAGGCTAGGTCTCGTGGTCCATCCTTGTATCTGATTTACTACCCTGAACCTTTGAACTGAACTTTATTTAGGAAATCTATCACTTATGTTACTGCTCTTGCTTTCTGCCTGTCTTTCTCATTAGAGAACTAAAGCAAATAGCCAAACTGCCTTCATCTTGCAGCCCCAGTACTTAGCAATGTGTTTTTTTTTTTTCGTTTTTTTTTTTTTTTTTGATATATATTTTTTATTTTACAATACCATTCAGTTCTACATATCAGCCATGGGTTCCCCTATTCTCCCCCCTCCCACGCCCTCCCTTATCCCCAGACCACCCTCCATTCCCACCTCCTCCAGGACAAGTCCTCCCCCGAGGACTGTGATCAACTTGGTAGACTCAGTCCAGGGAGGTCCAGTCCCTTCCTCCCAGACTAAGCCAAGTGTCCCTGCATAAGTTCCTGGTTTCAAACAGCCAACTCATGCAATGAGCACAGGACTTGGTCCCACTGCCTAGATGCCTCCCAAACTGATCAAGCCAATCAACTGTCTCACCTATTCAGAGGGCCTGATCCAGCTGGGAGCCCCTCAGCCTTTGGTTCATAGTTTATGTGTTTCCATTCATTTGGCTATTTTTTTCAATAATTGAGTAAAACTGAAATTTATTATATGCCACAGTCGTCCTAGGGACCTCCATGCTATATATATATATAGCCTCTGTGGTTCTATGGGTTGTGGTCTGATTGTTCATTTTATATCTAGAATCCACCAATGAGTGAGTACATACCATAACTGTCTTTCTGGGTTTGGGTTACCTCACTCAGGATGATTTTTTCTAGTTCCATCCATTTGCCTGCAAATTTCATGCTTTCATTGTTTTTCTCTGCTGAGTAGTACTCCATTGTGTATATGTACCACATTTTTTTCATCCATTCTTCCGTTGATGGGCATCTAGGTTGTTTCCAGGTTCTGGCTATTACAAATAGTGCTGCTATGAACATAGCTGAGCATGTATCTTTATGGTATGTATCAGCATTCTTTGGGTATATGCCCAAGAGTGGGATGGCTGGGTCTTGAGGTAGTTTGATTCCTAATTTTCTGAGAAACCGCCATACTGATTTCCACAGTGGTTGTACAAGTTTACATTCCCACCAACAGTGGAGGAGTGTTCCCTTTGCTCCACATCCTCTCCAACATTGGTTGTCATTGGTGTTTTTGATCTTAGCCATTCTAACAGGTGTAAGGTGGTATCTCAGAGTCGTTTTGATTTGCATTTCTCTGATGATTAAGGATGTTGAGCATTTCTTTAAATGTCTTTCAGCCATTTGTAGTTCTTGTTTTGTGAATTCTCTGTTTAGCTCTTTAGCCCATTTTTTAATAGGACTGTTCAGTGCTTTGATGTCTAGTTTCTTGAGTTCTTTATATATTGTGGAGATCAATCCTCTGTCAGATGTGGGGTTGGTGAAGATCTTTTCCCAATCTGTTGGCTGTCTTTTTGTCTTATTGACTGTGTCTTTTGCCCTGCAAAAGCTTCTCAGTTTTGAGAGGTCCCATTTATTAATGGTTGTGCTCAGGGTCTGTGCTGTCGGTGTTTTATTTAGGAAATGGTCTCCGGTGCCAATGCGTTCAAGAGTGCTTCCTATTTTCTTTTCTATTAAGTTTAGTGTAACTGGATTTATGTTTAGGTCTTTGATCCACTTGGACTTGAGTTTTGTGCATGGTGACAGATATGGATCTATTTGTAATCTTTTACATATTGACATCCAGTTATGCCAGCACCATTTGTTGAAGATACTTTCTTTGTTCCATTGTATAGTTTTGGCTCCTTTGTCAAAAACCAGGTGTTCATATGTGCATGGATTAATGTCAGGGTCTTCAATTCGATTCCATTGGTCCGTATGTCGGTTTTTATACCAGTACCAAGCTGTTTTTATTACTATAGCTCTATAGTATAGTTTGAGGTCCGGGATGGTAATGCCTCCAAGGGTTTAGCAATGTGTTTTAAGGTGGGTGTTCAATATCCCACCCCCAATAGCCTTTAATGTAGAAGGAAGGTGCCATTTCAATCCTTGAGAGCTACAGAATCCCCAACCCCTCGACAGCAGATAACTCTGTGTTCGGCCAGGGGCCTCTGTGCCATGATACCTGGGTTCACATCCTGACTCTGTCCCTTACAAGCCCTGGAGCCTGGCTCAAGATATTTTCCCCTCTCCGTGGTTCAGTATCTCCAGGGGACCTGGGGATAATAATGACACTGCTCAGAGATGTTTTGTGGATCCTTGACACCTAACTGTTATTTAGATTATGGGTGATCGCTGCAGGTAAGACACAGGGAGCTCCTGCATGGTTCCTAAGAGAAGTGTTATAGGGCTGACCTAGTCAACTAAATATACAGGGCTGGTGTGAAACCAGTATTGTCAAAGCATTAAATAAACTTTGAAGGGATTTTTAAAGACACCAGAAAAGTGTGAAAAATGCAGTCATTCTCAACTGGGTGCAGTTTTGACTCCCGGGGACACTGAAGACTTTTTTTATTTTTTTGGCTGTCAGCACTGGGGTGTGTGCAGGGAGTGACTGGGAGCGGAGATGCTGCTTAATGCCGTCCAATACACACCACAGCCCTCCTCAACAAAACACTACATGGCCACGATGTCCACAGAGCCACGTTGATTTGAGTGTGTAACTGGGGCTCACAAACACCTGGGTCAGAAGCACCTAGGTCTTGCTGCTACCTGACTCCCTTTCTGGCAAAAAATCAGGCTAAGGTGCCTTGCTGTCTGTTGCTCTGGGCCCGGAGCACACTGTCCAAACTCGCTGTGGTCTGCATTCTGGCTCTGATTCCAGTGATGAGCTGCTTCCTGAAGCGTCCTCGTGGGTAATAGATTTTTAAATGTTTACAAAGTAACCAGGAAGGGTAAAAATTAGAGAACAATTGGGAACATACGCACTCCTGTCCATTTGTTCGCAGAACTCATGACCATCATTAGAGTCGCCAAGAGCAGGGCTGGTGTTCCAGGTATTGGCATTATAGCTAGGAACATTAAACCCCCGCCGGGCTAGCCACAACATGCTCTTTCAAACATCGTGTCCACCAAGGTCAGATTCTGTCACCCATGTCTAGTTTGTCCTGGATCACAGTTCTTGGTACCAGAAGCTGTGGTCTCTGCATTTTGTATTTTATTGCTTTAAAATGATCTTAATAATATGTATTAATGCCTACCTCACTAATAGCATCGTGTGTGTGTGTGTGTGTGTGTGTGTGTGTGTGTGTAAAATTTTTTCCATATTGGTATTGATTTTCAGAGTTAAGGCAAGATATCTTGTGTTAGGAAGAGTTAAGTCGGATCTATCACCTTGGGGGGGGGGGTCCATCTGTTCACTCAGGCTTCTCTCTCTGCACTGAGTCTTCTCCCACAGTGAGTAAGTAGGTTTCTGGTCCAGCGTACGTAAGACACACCCTGTCTAAGCACAAGCTGCAAAAATGAAGGCAGCCGTTCACAACCCAGGCAGCTGTAGTAGAATTATGTTTTGACACGTGTGTATCATATCATTAGCAGTTGCAGGTTTTAGGAGTCAGGTAGGGAGATGGCCACGGGTGCATGCATGTAGACATGCGGATGTTCATCGCAGCACCACTGGACTAGGAACCATTAGAAGCAGCCCACATGGCCATCTGTGTAAGAGTTTGCAGGCATAGCATGGAATTCTACACAGCAGTTAATAGAAGGGTCTCTTTGCGGGGGTAATAGCACAGACAGATTTCTGAGAGAGATGTTCCCTCGGTCTGCACACTAAAACTAGAGCAGTGGCTACTACAGGGCACATGGGAAATGAGGGGCGGGAGGGCTGATGAGGAGTGGTGGGCAAATGAGAGCATAGCATCTTCTCTCAATTTAACTGATTAAGGAGTCTGTCCCTTCGCCGTTATGCATTCTTGACACCCCTGTTAGAGACCAGCTGACCATAAAGTGGATTGATTTCAGCCCTCAATTCAGCTCCAGTTCTCTCTCTACCTTTATGCCACTACTGTGCTGTGCTGAATACTGCGTCTTGGTAAATTTGAAATTAGGAAGTGTGATCCTTCCAGCTTTATTCTTCTTCCTCAAGAGTCTTTTGGATGTTCATGAGCTTCCATGGTCCCATTTGAACCCTAATATTTTATATTTCTTTGAAAAATGTTACTGGTATTTTGATGGGGGCGTTAAGTTAGAATTGTAGATTTCTCTGGGTACTATGGGAATTTTAACAATAATAATGTTTTCCAGAAGATGACATCTTCCTATATTTGTGCCATCTTTGATTTCTGGTGTGTGTGTGTGTGTGTGTGTGTGTGTGTGTGTGTGTGTGTGTGTGTTTGCATGTGCTCGGACACATATGTGTAGGCCAGAGATGGATGTCAGGCATCTTCTTCAGTTACTTCTCCACCTATCTTTGGAAACACTGTCTCTCACCGACCCCAGAGTTCACTGTTTCGGCTAGAATGGCTGGTCATCAAGTCCAGGATTCCCCCATCTCTGCTTGCCCAGCACAGAGGTTCAGTTGCTGCCTCCACACGTAGCTTTTCACATGGGTGCTGGGATCCAAACTGAGGTCCTCATGTTTCAGCGAGGCCTTTACCTACTTAACTATCTGGCCAGCTCCCTTCTTTAATTTTTAAAACAATGCTTTATATTTTTCAGATTGCACATCTCTCATTGCCTTAGTCAGTTTATTCTAGATTTTTTTTCTTTTGGATGCTATTGCCCAGAGAGTTATTTTCTTATTCTCCTTTATATGTAGCTTATTGTTAATGTTTATAATTTCAGCTGATTTTTGTGTATTGATTCTGTATACTGCAACTTCAAAAAATAACTTTACTTTTTAAAAAGTAATATATATTGCTTAATCATTTTTACTTAAATTAGTAAAACCCATAAATCACTGCAACTATAAGGTGAAAGTCACAGAAGAGAAGGCCCCCTTCTGCACAGATACATTAAGGAAGATGTTGGAGAGAGAAAGCAGTATCTGAACTGGGTTAATAAGAGTCCGGAAGGGCGACATGGAGAAGAGTATTACGGTATAATGGGAGAGAGTGGATCGGGGATGGAGATATGTGGCGTTGAGAGGGTCAGCCTCATCTGAGAGCTAAGACTGCAACAGGAAGTTAGCGTTCTTGTCTATCACGTTGATGATTTCTTAACTTTCTCCTGTAAGCAATAGGAGGCCTGCAAATGAGAGGTGACATAACAACTGTTGAGTTTGAAATATCAGCTAAGTCTCCCTGAGGCTGCGGAGGACAGATGGGGCCATTATCCAGCCAACTTATGACCATCACCACTATGCTAGGTTTCCTTATGTTGCATAGCATGTAGGGATCCTGATGATTGTCTGTATAAAGTCTTCCAAGCACAGAGCAAGTATGAAATATAACACTACAAACACGCTGTGCTGGTTGGGTTTTGTCAACTTGACATACTGTGGGGTCTTCTAGGAAAAGGGAACTCGACTGAGAAAATAGAAGCTGAATTTCTTTGATTCTGTTGAGAAAACAGCAATAGATACCAGACGAGGACACAAACCCAGTAGCTGTATTTAGAGCAACATTAAAAGGATAACATTTGTGGAAAAGTGCACACATTATAAGAGGAAACTTGACACACATTTATAAAGCAAACACATCTGATGAACAGTAGCAATCAAGCCATAACCATTATCAATACTCCAGTATGGTCCCTCATGACATCCCCACAAGTTGCCCTCCACAAAGGTAACTGTTTCTTAGCTAGATTTGTAGGTTGCTGTGATAAAACACCATGATCACAAACCAACCTGGGGAGAAAAGGCTTATTTTAGCTCACTGTTTATTGTCCAGGATCAGAGAAATCAGGAAAGAAACTCAAGGCAGGAACCTAGACAAAGAAAATGAAGCAGAGACCATGGAGTAATACCATTCTTATTTAATCTGGTATTTGATTTGTTTTGTTATAACTGTCATGGAGAATAAAGGATGGATTATTTCTCTATGATACTACCCAATTTCTCAGTATCATTGACGGCAAAGACCATCATTCCCTCTACCCCTGCCTGTCGCTGTCACTGTGAGGTAGAACAGGCAACTCTTTATGTGTGCATCAGCTTCAGGGATCTACCTTGTTCCACTGTCTATTCATATATCTCACACCCAAACTATAGTGTGATAGCAGACTCAACTCTATAAGAATCTTCCATAGTGATCAAGGCATTCAATTCTGTTCTTTAAGATTCCAGTGCCATTCTTAACTTATTGCATTTCAATGCATTTTTTTATTGTTGTTTTTTAGACAGAGTCGCATACAGCCTAGGGTGACATTCAACTCATTATGTGTCAGACTGACAAAACTAACTAACATGTGGATGTACAAATATAAACTTGTTATAATGAAACCCATCAGGACAGGGGAGGTGCCCTTGTTAGTAAAGTGTTTGCCATGACGCCAGCATGAGGACCTGTAAGATAGTAAACCAATCAAGAACTTACAAGCGATTCCTACAAAATAGCAAAATTAATAGAGATCTCATGATCAGCAAATCTACGGACCCATGAGCCAGAGCTCCCAACTTTGTAGTCATGCACATAGGAGAGGTCTTTTTCTTCTCATTTTATACTTCAAATTAACAAGAGGGTAAGTGGTTACTGGGCAGATGCAACTATGTACTCGGTACATCCGTTAGACCATATGTAAAAGCTGACATAACTCACAGATCCTTTCTCATCATCAAACATTTTAGGCTGTGTAGTCAAAGTCTTCTGGACATGGAAAACTTTTACCTATTTTATGTCCTTCTTTATTGCACATATACTATCAGTCCATTGGCGAGCAATTCCCATGGCTAGTGGATGTGCTCACGGGCCACACTGTGTGTTTTTCTACTCTGCCTAAGTTCCCTTTCTTTGGTATCAAAATAAAGCAAGTTATTGTGCGAGCATGGCTGGCTCTTCTGGCTTTTGGTGGCCAATTTTAGCTTTTCTAATGCTCTTCAGAAGGGTTGCATACCCTGGTCAGTCCTCAAACAAATTTAGATTCTGGAAACTTCAACTTAGATCCCCTTGCATGGAAAACTTGGTTTGGAAAAATCCCCATGATAATGAGGAGGGGTTCCATGCTTCACAGAGAACTACACTGCCAACAGCCAAGTGTGGAAGTACTTCCTGACTGACAAGAGTGATGCCTCCTCTTCTGGAGCGGTCCTTGCCAGTCTCTAAACTGAAATACATCTTTCCATCATGCAGGTTCTCCTTGCTCCTGTGACATGGTGTGGGTGGTGGGCCTTCTCCCAGTGGGGCCTATAAGGAGATGGAGCTTGCTTGATTTGGTACCAACCATCACTCAGGGGCAGGGGAACCCTAATGGGTGTTGTCTAGATAATATTTACGGTCACCGTTACCTGTGCCCCACCAGAAAAAATCCTTTCTTGATGGTCATAAAAATACTTTCACTATATTACTCTTCTGTCAAAACAAAGTTATGTGTCTCTGAGAAAATTGAAGTCCAACTCCATTGAAAGTCTCCTCTGTCCTTGGTAAAGAATTATCCATCATGGCTGGATCTGTTGTTTCCATCCTCATGCTGGACCACACTGCCTACATTTTTCCACAGTCTTCGGTGCACACTCCTCACCCCCTCCTGCAAGTCTCAGACCCCAGAGGACCCCCAAGGCATCACTGGGCAGATAGCACACTCTAACTGATCATATCTAAATCACCTCCTACCTTATTCTCTGCTGCCAGGGAAAATGGAGCAAACCCTCTGCCCTCCTCACCCACCATGGCACAAAATGCTCTTGCCTTCTTGTTCTTTTCTCTAACTGGCAGACCTTTGCCTTCATGCCAGGCCTGCTCTGTTCTTCCTCCTCGGTACCCACCAGCTTTTCCAGTCATTATCTGGATGGACATGGCATGGTTAACCTCTCTTATCTCTCTAGAAGGATTTATTATTCTGCTACATATTTTCTGTTTCTGCCTCTTTCAGAGGATAATTGAGTTTGCTTATACTTTTTTTTCTTTCTGAAATTCAACAGACCTTTTAACTGGGACAACTCACGGTAATTTTACCAGCTGGGTTTGAACTCTCCTGGCATCTGTAAATCTTTCTTTCTGTTTTACTTCAGATTTGTTCTTTTGGCTCTTGCTTACTTCATTTTCTGGCACAATTGGTTTCTTTCAGACTACAGAATTAAGTCTGAGCAGGTATATCCTCACGTATAGCAACCATCGCCCTCAACACTGATGCCTATCTCCCTCCACTGATGGCTCCATTGTAGATGGAGTTTTCTCCAGCCCTACTCGGGCCCACAGCTGGTCAGACCCAAGTAAACACATAGAGACTTTTATTACTAATAAACTGTATGGCCGTGGCAGGCTTCTTGCTATCTAGTTCTTATATCTTAAATTAACCCATTTCTATTAATCTATAAGTTGCCACATGGCTTGTGGCTTTCCAGTACTTTACATCTTGCTTCGCATGGTGGCAGCAGCTGGCAGCGTCTCTTCTCAGCCTCCCATTTCCCAGCATTCTCCTCTCTGCTTATCCCGCCTATACTATACTTCCTGCCTGGCTACTGGCCAATCAGCATTTTATTTATCAATCAATCAGAGCAACACATTCACAGCATACAGAAAGACATCCCCAGCAGCCTTATCATCTCAAACGGTATCACAGTCTGGCCTCTGACCTCTTACAATAGTCATTCTCTCCTCCCTACAAAATGCCTCCTAACCTTGCTACATGTTACAGACCTACCAGCAACAGTGGGTTTCACCAACTAGGGCCCCCTGTGTCCTGCTCAGCTCCAAAGCAGTTTCAGAAGATAGATCTTGATATTGTCAATGGCTTGACCTTGTTGATCTGCCAAGGTAAATGTAGAAACAAGGAGCCAGAAATAAAAACAAAATTCCCATCCTTTAAGGCTCAGGTTGTAATAATTTGGAGCCTGACCCATGATGTCTTACAGTCATCTGGAGCCTGATGTCTCATGCCTCATGCCTTATGGAGCTTTATATAAATGGCCAGTCTCAAGAAAAACATTGTAATCTATAACACATAACCCTCAGCAAGATAACAAGATGTCTGTGTGTCCCCTCAGACATAGGCCCACCCGGGAGTCCCATGATAACAAGGCCAAGTTAAGTTACTTCCCCCTTGACTACTGTAGAGAAACTTCTGCTCCCTCCCAGCAGCATGGGTCCTTCTCTGGGAACTTGGCCGCTCCTCTCTGCCGGCACATTTCAGTAAATTCTGTTTGTCTGATCCATGTGCTGGTAAATTCTTTTCACCGCCTGTATCACAGGCCTTCCCGGTGTTGTTTCACACGAGGAAATAGCAAGGTCACATTGGAGAGATGTTGGGAGATTGCGGGATCTTCCCAGCTACCCCTGCAGACTCTACTGCCCTATTCACCCCCCTTTACAATGTCATCCACGTGTCTGTGACAGCTCTCCACATCTCTAGATCATTCTCCACCATCCCGGCACTGCCTGGCTCCCTGCTACTTCATCATGGACAGAGTGGCCTGCAAGTTACTCCTTTCGCCTTTGGTTCTAGGACCCCCGTTGATTTCACCTCGGAGTATCCCACTCTTTGTTATTCCTTCCTTTCTCCCTCTCCTTTCAGTTTCTCTGATTCCATTTATGAATGAATGATGCAAACTCTCAACTCTTCCAATGACTGATCACAATCTGGAGGGACACATGGAGGGGAAAGAAGCAGGATGCTTCAACATGTGCTTGGACAGAACGCGGAGCCGGTGCTGTGAAGCCTTCGGGTGCTAAGGAGGCTGGTTATAGAATCTTGAGAATCCTTCTCAGCCTAAGCCAGATTCTCCTTCAGAACAAGAACTTAAGATAAATTAAAAACTCTATCTTATTTTATTTCAGTTATATTATAGCATAAATAAGTTTTGTGGTTTGGCCCAAGAATGGAGACTGTATTCCAAGTTTTTAACTAGAGTCTGACAAATGAGCTTTAAAACCCTCAGGCCTTGGGTGCCTGGAGTGGCCTGAGTAAGGCTTCAGAGGGCTCGAGCCATAGATGCCAGCTCACTGCTGGCTTTAGCATGCTGGCCAGGGGAATCCAGGGCAAGAGAGGAAGTCCTCAGACTCAGGGAACCATGTCACTCTGCTGAGTGTGGCCACAGTCAAGGTCTCTGAGAAGTCTTCTGGCTACGACATCTGCCCCCATGTTCCACTCAGCCCTCAGGGCCAGGGTTACACGGAGAGCTGAAAAAGTAGCTGGAATTGATCTAATGAATTTTGCTTTTCAAAGTCCATTATGAAAGAAACTTCAGACGTCATCCTAGTCCTCTGAGAGTTTGTGTTCTGATTAGGGTTTCAAAAGAGTAGGCCTCTGCTGTCGCCATCAAATATAGCTCTGTGGCCCCTCGAAGAGTCACACAGGATGGAGGCAATGAGTGGCTGGGAGTAGACAGCAAAGTGGGGGTACAGCCCATCACAGCATCTCGGTGCTTGCAAGAGAAGCAGAGAGCAGCAAGCATTACTGCCATGCAGTGTGGCATGACTCTTAGGAAAACATAAGGCAATCACCGTTGCTAACCTAGTGCTCCAGGAACCCATCTCCAATTAGCTAATCAAATAAACCAGTTTGTTTCTTTTCCCAAGAAGTGAAAAGGAGCCTTGAGCTTAGGGCTATAGCGGGACTTAGGAGCGATGCTGAGATCTTAAGCAGGTGTCTCACGTACTGGTCATCTCTCATCACCAGGTGGGTCTGAGAAGTGACAACAGGGTCCATCGAGGACAACAGGGTCCTCGTCTTCCTGTCACACAGTGGGACTGGTAATTGTCCCTCGCCTGTTTCTTTAATGCATCGTGTTGTGCACAACCTGTTCTTCCACACGCCTGTTGTGCATCAGAGATCTCCTAGGACCACAGACTCTCTCACCCTTTGCAGGTGCTTCCAAAACCAGCCCCCAGAGGAGACCACATTAAATAGTGCTCTGCTCACAGTCTTACTGAAGGCCTGTTTGTACAGGGGCTAATTTTCTAGTTGGCAAACAATAGGCACAAGTAACGTTTATTAAAAAAAAAAAATGTCAGCACGAAGGGGTTCAGAGTTTCCTGCTGGGATGTTAGGCTACTGAATTATTCTCCGCCAAGCTATTTGCAGACCCATTAATTGAGAAATAAGGGCACACACGCCTGTGTAATTAAACTGCCCATTTTGCCTCTTTGCTAGAGCAGTTTCTGGAGACGTTAATTGTCCAAATTTCTCTGAGCCTGGTAGATCTTGATAAGTTGTCTAAAGAGCTACTCCCTTTAAAGTGTCAGAGGAATCTTTATTTTTTTTTTTTTCTTACTCCCTTTAAGCAGATTTAGCACTTTGAAGAGTTAATGACAAATGAAAGGGATATTTCTGCTTGGCTGTCCTCTTGGCTTTTGGGGTACTAATGGCCCCTTCCTGCCATTAAATGATAAAAATTTCCTATTGGATTTTCTGTTTTGCCTTCGGCTAGAGGGAGGGGCTTCTTGTGACAGCACCCAACAGATCACTGCTTTGTTTGGGGCCAGCCGGTCATTTCCTCCCTGTTTTGCCTCTTAAGAAAGTCTATTTGATTTCAGTGTCTGCAGCTCCCCTCCTGGGCCGGTGTCTGCCGTCCATCACCCTGCTGTCTGTCCTGCCGCCCCCGCAGACGCACTGTCCTCTTTACGAAGGTTCTGGAAGAAATGTCCATTGTGCCCTTGCCCTCTGTGTCTCTGTCAACCCTGCTCCATTCCTTCTGGTGGTTAACTGATCCTTTCCCATCGACTTTCTGAGGGGAAAAACACACACATGCTTTCCTCTTGGGGAAAAGTAAATATAAATGGCCAAATAAAAGAGAGGAACTGCGTTTTGCAGTTTTTAAGCAGCCAGCAGTGATCACTGGCAACGATCTTTTCAATATTTTTTTTTAACACCGACAGTTTGCAGCAATCATTTATTTGTCCCAGCTTTTCTGAGCCAGTCTCAATTTCAAGTATTTCATCCTGCTACTGTCGCTTCAGATAAATGTATTCACAACCAAGAGGGGTGGACCTCTTGATGATGATGAATATACCCTGGATTTTAGGCTTAAGAAACACAAACAAACTGAATATATGAGAAGCATGGTTAGGGCTGAGGGTTGAATTAACACAGAGGCAAACTTAGACTATTTCAAGGTGTGTGTGTGTGTGTGTGTGTGTGTGTGTGTGTGTGTGTGTGTGTGTGTTGAATGGTAGAAGCAAATAATGAACAGGTCAATAAGTAAGTACAATCAGGTACATTGTCAAATTCAAAAAGAAAAGGTATAAGCATTAGAATGAATGGGCCAGGCTGGCACCCTGACTTTATTGCACATGAGCAAGCTCCACTTGACATAATGGGAATAATCATGTTCACCTCGTAGGCTGCTCGTCAGGCAAAGGAGTCAATGCTTATAAAGTCCCTAGCATGGCGCCTAACATAGAGAACTGCTTTTTTTTCTCTCTAAAACATATGTCTAGCAGTATTTTTAGAAATAGAAAACCATATTACAGTCAAAACAAGACTCCCTGGAATAGCAGCAAGATGGGAGACATGAGGGGCTGCCTTTTCCTGCTCTCAAGACAGAAGGGAGTTGGGAAATACTTCTTACACCAAGTCAAGTGAGCCTAGGTCTAGTGTCTGCCCAGAGCACACGCCTAGTAGCTCAGGAGTAGATGAACTTGCACTAGGTAGCCCTGGGTCTCCTCCTGGATGTCCCTTGTTAGAGACACCATGTCATCTGTGTCCTTCTGAGAATCGAGCCAGCTCCAGAACATCTTAGAGAAACTCTTCCAGGCCACGTCTCTTTCCTGACCTCGCAGCCAGGGCTGTGGTGTGAACTGTTGCCTACAGAAAAAGGCAGCTTTCTTCCTCTTCTTCTGAGGGCCCCACAGCGTGAGTGGGGAGCAAGTCGCTGCCCGCGGGCAGCCACAGCTGCTGGGCACTGCCGTTTCAACATGCACTTTGCCCGCACTAGGCAGCCTGGCTGCCGCAGTTGGCAATTGCTCTGCAGTCTGGATTCTGGAGAAGGATCTGGGCAGCTGTGAGCAGGAACTAAGTGGCCGTAGCTCTCCAACCTGGTGGCAGTAGCCTCCTCCGTCAGCCTCATGACAATGGGGACTTTTGAACTATCTCCAGAGATTCTGATAATTATTTCAATAACCCAAGGGGATGGGTTTCCCAGCGTAAGCATTGTTTGTTAACTAGTGAGTGCGAAGTTCAGCCTTGGTAATTCATGTCCATGACTCTTTCGGGTTCATGTTCAGTGCTGAGAGACAGCAACCATTCACACTCCCTAAACCTCAGATTCTTAAACTGGGGTCATGATCTGTGGTGGTATCGCGTAACTGAGTGGAGGGGGCTCCTTGCCCCAAAAAGGCAACGGGAAAAGGCCTCTGAACATGCAATAACCAACATGGATTCAAAGTCAAATGCATACTGAACTCAGGGGTTACTCGCGCTCACCCGTGCTGCATCATCACACGGCTTCAGGGGAGCCTTGGTTCTGAACACACAACACGAACACTTGGCACTGAGCACGCCACGGACCCACAAGACACCAGCAAACACTGCCTGGAGCATCTCAGCCCAGACTCACGATGATTGGATATGGTGAATCAGAGTGTTTTTACTTTATTTTCTACTCTTATGGAAACAGTGGCTTATCTCAGAAAAGAAGACTCTCAGAACTTCTTTATTGCTATTTCCCAGTATGTATTAAATTAATGCAACTTTAGATCGCATTATGCTAGCATGTTTAGCTTGGGGTTAGGAAAGAATTCCCGACTGTTTCTGAAGTGGCCATAAACAGCACTCTGCCATTTTGTACTATGTATTTATGCAAAGTGGCCTTCTAAGCATCGGCTACTATCAAACCAAAATATCAATCAACTCTGAATAAATATTGAAGTGCTCCATGTCTTACAATATCAAATACTCAGCCAAGATTCAATCCTTTATGTAAAAAGAAGCGCTTCTCTCATTAGTATACAAATTTGCTTTCAGCTTTAATTAGTGATAAAGTTGTATGTATACCTGTTAGCTTTCTCTTTGGTTTATTATCAATAAATGTTTGACTTATATGACTCTTTTATGTACTTCATACCTGGGGTTACACCCATATTTCTAAGGCAAAGAGGCATTTTGTAAGTGGGAAAAAACTTGATAAGCCCTAGCCTAGAGAGCTTGAAGAATCCTAGCTTAGAGAGGTTATCACCCGACTCTCCAGGCTGAGCGGGCGAGTGAGCCCCGCAGCCTTTGCAGGTCGGGGAACTCTTGCCTGGGTCACACAGCTCTCAAGTCCACCAGCTTCTCTAACCTGCTCCCAGACTCCTCTATATGAACTTAACTAAATGTGTTTTGGACTCAGATGGCCTAAAGGCATTCTTCTAACATGGTTTATAAAACGAATTGATACAATTTAGAGTGCCCTTTCTAATTCCTGAGCCATCCAGGGCCCTAGAAGGTCTTGTCTTGCCTGCAAAAAGAACCATTATTAGGCATAAAAGACCTAGTTTCACCAAAGTTTTTCTTATGTTCTAGTAAAAGGGTAGTTGCTGGTGTCTTTCCGCCTGTCTTGTCTTTGAAATAAACCTGCAGCAGACCATGGTTTCTGTAACCCTCCCTTCTCTTCCTCCCTGCCAACAGGAGTAATATTACCTCAGTAGGCTTTTCCCTCTTGTTAGTGTAGAGTGGATGCAAGATGCTTGAAGTAGTTATCGGTATCATTACCCTGATGTCTCTGTTGTTTTCTGTTTAATGAAAAGCATAGCCAGAGGCTCACCGTCCAGTCCTGGCTTGCGAATTTCCCAAGAGTGTTATTATTACGCTTTCAAATGGCACTCCATAGAACTAAGGATTGTTTTATCAGCTCTTCTACTTAACATGGGTTTGGATATGAGAAGTAAACCCAGAGATGAAAATCTTTATTGATTTTATCAGTGATGAAAGTGTATATGCATTCGATAGACCATAAATAGGAGAGCCCACACACAGCACAGAGAAGAACTTACTGTTTTCACTTACAAAGACCACAGGGGGAGAAGAATTTTGAGGCGTTGGTAGAAAAATCTTTCAGGCTTGTTACTTTGTAAAATTGAATACGCAGCAGTGTGTGTGTGTGTGTGTGTGTGTGTGTGTGTGTGTGTGTGTAAAATTACACTCTTAAATCGAGAGGCAGCAGATGGTGCATTTTATTAAGTGTGGACAGAGGCCAGTCCTGACTGGAAGTGTTTTCTTTGTGAGGCTGAGGATAGGGCATTTTTTTTTTTTGTCATTTACAACCATAACGGCCTTCTAGAACCTAGCCTGACAAGCTGGCTGAGGCCGAGGTCCCCTCTAGACTGTGCTCTGCTCCAAGCTAACACAGGGCTGCATCTACCCCCAGAGCCCCAGTTTCAACCAATATACACATATGGGCTCAGCCATACTGATAGAACCCTGTCCTCTCGCTCCTGTTTATATGACCTAATAAATTGTCTTTTTATTTAAAAAAAAAAGAGAGAAGATTTAAAACATTGATTAAGAAATGAATCAAGGTATAATTAACTTCTTATAGACAATAGTATTCAATGTTAATTTATGCTGTTGACAGTTTGGGATATTGGTGAATGAAAAATTTTATTCATACAAATAATTTCTTGTGGCTTAAAACTGAATTTCAACATCTAGATAATTAAATGCAAAGAAGACAGAGGTATCCTTTGGAGTTGTAAAGCAAAAATCTTTGATTTTTTAAAATTTTTTTTAAATATAAGAGTGTTATGCTAAATTCCCTCAAAAAGAGGCAATGCAGGTGACAAAAGAAAATGCCAGTGATACATTGGCTTGAGATGCTACAGAAGAGCACACACACTAAGAGAGAGTGCTATGAAGTGCAGATGAGAAGCTGCCCCCCAGACTCAGTAGGAGCATCCTCCACCTGGACCACTCAGTGCACAGGAAGACCCATTCATTCACCCATGCCTTTGCCGGCTCTGCCTCTGGGAACCAGGAAGCTCTGCTCCCCTCCCTTCCCAGAGGACATCTGATAATATCTGTAGATATCATTCTTTGTCCCAACTGGGGGATAGTAATGTCATCAAGGGGGTAGAGGCTAAAGATGACACCCTGTGATGTGCAATACAGCCCTACCCGCTCTGTGACGAATATCCTGCCCAGAACGTCAGTGAGACTGACGTCGTTAGATAACTCAGCTGTACTGCGGCTGCATTCAGTTCTCGGCAGCAGGAAAAAAAAACCCTCAGCCCACAGCAACTTAAATAATTAAGAATTTTATTTCTCTCACATGCTGAGTGATATGAAGGTTGCCAGACCACAGGCTGTGCTACAACTCAGTGATGTCATTAAAGACCCAAGGCCCTTAGAAGTAGTCTTACGAGATGGACATTTTAGCTAGGCAGATAACCAAGAGATGGGTGAGTTTGCTAGCAACGGAGGGGGTCACATGGATCTTAAAGAGGTCAACAGCGCGGTTGGCTCCAAGCACACACTTTCTTCTCTGAGATGCCTCTGCCCTTAGCTTGACTTGATTGTTCAGAAAAGCTCTGTCCACTCCCTTTCTTTTCCAGAATATTCTCTGCTATTTGCGGGCAGCTCCCTCTAAGCTGAATGTTTCAGTCTTTGGAGACAAGGGACATGTCAGAGTCAGGAGGGGAAAGGAGAAATGGATCCCCTCGTTGGAGCAGAGCTGATGCTTTGGACAAATAAGGAAAATGGATAGTAAGAAGTCATGGACATCTAAGAATAGACCAAGGAGATGTACAGGGTAAAGTATGGTAGAGATGTTCTACTTTTTAATTTTATTGAAAAGGGCTAATGATTTAAGACTGTAAAATCAAAGATAAAATCAATAACAAATTCAAAAATTCAGGATGAGATTTCCTGACAGATTGTAATAGCCGGTACATAACAAGCAGTAGTGGGAAAGAAGAGAGAAGAGACCGCCCGCACGGCACGCTCTCTGCTATGACAGTGTGCTGCTGTCACCAGGAAGTACCTGATGATTCGCCCCCCGCCCCCCAGCTCACTACAGCCTGGAGGCCGAGGTCTCCTCTGACCTTAGTGGAGAAAAGCAACAGTTTGCTAGTTAGTAGAATAATTAGTGAAATCTTCCATGAATGTGGAAACGAAAATCAAGTCTGAAGAGACATGGATTCTCAACCGTGACCTGTCCACAGTGCAGACAAATAGTTTGGCCACAGAAACATTAGCCCTGAAAGGAACAAGCCATCAAGCAAGGTGTGTCGGGACACACCCTGAAGTTGCTTAAGAAGTTCTACCTTCAGCTCCTCCTGCCAGTCCAGACAAAGGAGATTTGTTTTAATTTGTACCTGCATTACCCATGAACTGACTGTTTCTCTATTGGCTGATGGTTTCCATCGGCAGCAGCTGCTTCCTGAGGTCCTAAGATCCTAAAGGGACTCATTACCCGAGTCTAATGACTCTGACCTCAAAATGAGAAATCTTTGGGCCAATTTAAAAGTGATACTTGGGCAGCCACTGAAAGATTCCACGAAGCCGTCCTTAAAGACTGCTTACTGGGAAGAAAGTCTGGAGTTACCAACTAAAATCTCCCCAATAATTTGGAATTTTAGATTTCTTTTCTGTTTATATTTCTGCTTTGGTTTCTGCTGAAACAATATGTGTCCCTCAGAAAGTCCTTACAAACCTCAAAGTTTGACATTATTTTTAAGTACACGTCGATCTGGGCATTGCAGTCTGTTGGTAGGAAAAGCTGCTAAAGTCTGTGTTCTGACAAGACCTTCAAATGCATTGGAAGCTGTCAGTAAGACTTGGTCATCAATTTCAGTGGCATTTGCACAAAGTGATCAAAATGGCATGGCTATAGACGCTTCGAGATTTGAGTGACACGTTTTAACTTATTTTCAGATCAATGTAAGTTTCCTTAACAGCACCCTGGACTTAACAGACTTTTGAAAAGACAGAAAGAACTCTGCCTATAACAGCTACACGCGCATCCTCCACCTGCATTTCAAGTCTGAAGCTGAGGATGTACTGGGCACTCCTTAGTCCAGTTCCATAACAGTACATCAGCTTCTGGAAACAGACAGAAGAAAATAATACCCTGTGGAGTTCTACCCACGCTATAAAATAAATCACAGAAAGAAAGCTTATTGATTATTTTTTCCAGCAGGAAGCTTGCAAACCCTACAGAAGGCAGTGTAATAGCATAGCATGGATGTGTTTCACTCACCTCTGAACAGAACTGATTCATAGATTGACTGCTTATCCTACAATAACACGTAGATTCACCAGGCAAAACCTGGTACTAAATGCACTGAACACAGTAAGACACCATGATGAAGGCAATGGAGACAGTCTGTGGTTCTGCATGTATGTTTAGGGTCCAGCGTCTCCAGCTTGGGTCAGACACAATGTGCAGAAAGTCTGATCACTTTCTGATCATGCAGTCTTGAGGTTACAAGTCCAGATGTGCGGATGAGTGGATGTGCGGATGTGCCTGTCAACTACTTTTCTCTTTCCTGGGATTAAATACCTGAAAATAAACAACTTGAGGAAGGCAGGGTTTGTTTCTGTTGCAGTGCGCTGTGCGGGGATCCAACCATGGTCCCATATCCACAGTCAGGAAGTATAGTGGCATGATATTGCTGCTCAGCTCACTTTGTCTTTCTCACTCAGTCCAGAACACCAGGCCATGGAGGCTCCCACCCACATTTAAGGTGGACACGCCCCCCTCAGTCCAGATACTCCCTCACAGGCGTGGAGTTAGTCTGGGAGATTCTAGACCCTGTCAAGTTGACAAACAATGTCAACCATCACACTGTATCAGTCACCACCTGTCCTCTGTACCCGATTATATACACTGAAGCAGGCTGCTCTTTCTCAAGAGCAAAGTGTGATATTGCTGCTTTACACAAACCCTTCAGAGGTTCCTGTCCCACTCAGTAAAAACAAAGCTCTCCAGCATCAGTGTGCTGGGAGTTCCCTGATCCCCTTCCTGCCTTTCCCTCTCTGATTCACTGGTACCCGGCCACACACACTCTACCCTCTGCCCTGGCCTCCCCGGTGCTCATTAAACACAGGGACTCCATCTTGTGCTAGGTCCATCCTGCTCTCTGATCTCCAGACTCCGCCTCCACAGAGGTGGCTCTCCAGACATGCACAACAGTCCAGGTCACTTCCCCTCCTTACCTGCTTTAATTTTATTCTGAGTACTGATCAGTTGCTCACATTATAACCCATGGTTATTTGTTTATTTGCATAAAAAATGTAAGATAAAGATTGTGTTTATTTCACTGATATATTTCCTGACCCTACAAGTGAGCCTTGCCACACAGTAGGACCCTCATTTGTTGAGCATCTCAGTAGACTTCCATCAGCACCAGTTAGTGTATTTTGAAATTGATGCACTCAACATTCTGTCTTGCCTTCCCTTTGTCCCTGGGTAACGTGAAGACACCACTTGATCTACCAGAGGGTTTTGCAACCTGAAAACGAGTTTGGGACAGGGTCACTCTTAAAGACAGGAATAGTTCTCCATGTGGGTCCTTGGAGACCTACCCCACCCAGAGATGGACCAGAGAGACTGTTTGATGTTTCTTCCCACCTCCTGGTGCTTTAGAAATTGGCTTTCCTCAGCCTCTGTCACTCCCCCAAGGCATGTCCTTTTTCAAGGTAATGAATCCTTGCTCTTCCCTGGAACCTTCCATTCACCCTGCAGGACAAACAGCCAGAGCCATATAGACGACAGTCATGATATCTGTCTATACGGTCGAGCTCTGCTGCAGCCTGCACGTGCCATTTGGCGATCTCTCTGCATTCTGTGCCCTATATCTATCTGCCTCTGATCCTCTGAATCTTTTCATGTGAACAAGAGGTATGTAGGGTTTTGAGAAAAGGGAAAAGAGATTGACTAGACACTACTCTGAAATGTGGGGAGTCATCACAGTGGAGCTAGGCAGATCACCAGGGGCCAGAGATCCCCCTGGGCACTGTCTCTTTGTCTCCTCTGAGAGGGAGGAGGAAATGGGTAGAACTAGAGACTGAGCACCGTTACCACTGAGGCCAGCAGAAGGAGGGCCCAGCTTAGTTCTGCACAGCCCTGGAGGTTCAAGCTTCTGGAAGAGGAGGAGAGGGCTATCTGATTTGGGGAATCACAGCCAGTTCTTTTAACTCCATCTGTATGAACCTCCTCAAAAGATGATGTCACCATGAGTGGCCAATTGAACTGGCTCTACTCAAAAAGATAGGCAGACATTTCCCCATACTCCAGCTCATACTGCTGACGGCTGGTGACTGGATCAGCGGGCACAGTGCTTCACTGGCCCAAAAGTGGCAACATGGAAAGAGTGCCAAGTACTTGCCATGGTATAATGTGTCCTGGAGTGGTTTTATCGGGTCACAGAAAACGAAGCAGAGACCAAGGAGGAGCTTAGGAGACACACTGTCATCATAGAGTTGACCTGAAAACTTCCCAAATCATTCCTCTGTGGTCATCTTACCATTCAAAGCACAACACATCCTATTTAAAACACATCTAGAGCCAGGCTCAGTGGCTTGTGCCTGTAATCCCAGCACTTGGGGACTGAGGCAGGGGGACTATCATCCGTTTAAGCCCAACCTAGGCAACACAGTGAATTTCAGGCCAGCCTGGATCTCAAAAAATAAACAAACAAAACTAAATAACCAAAAACAATTAAAAACCACACTTGTACAAAGCTATCATTTAAGTTATATATCCCCTTAACTCATTCAGTCCTCACTGATCACTGCCATCAATCAATTCACTGTTAGAGACCTCCAACGAGGTCCAAGCCATCCTATATTTTCAAGTTTAATAGAAAAGCCACTTTCCTCATAACAAGAAACGCGTTCATGTAGAATAAGCAGATTGCGGTCGCAGACTGAAAGTCGCACACTACCAAAACCACACACACACTCTCCTTAGGTTACAGCCTTGCAGTAAACGTTTCCCATCAAAAGGGTTGTCACTTGTCTTGCCTTTCCAAGCCAAGATGAACATTGTGTGCCAATGGCTCTTCCTAGTCTGATACTATTTCCCAATGTATGTATAATTCACAGTCTGCGTCCGGAGTGGACACCCCACGTTCAGCCTTCTGCCAGGCACTGAGTCACCTCAAGGAGTTTTAAAGCTGAAAAGCCCGAGAGTCACAATTTCTCCTTCTGTCAATGGTCATCGGGCCGTGGACAGACATGGTCAAGGTCACCAGCCATTGTATCATGAAATAAGGACTCTTTCCCTTCAAGTTACATTTTCTGGTGTTTTATACCCCATGTCCTTTGAGTTTGAGACTACAGAGATAGTTTTCCAGGGGCTGGATGGTATAAATGCTGCATTAAAAACATCACCTTGTCCTTTGCAAAGAAATCCATAGCTTAATGTATTTACATTTTCATTTAAGAGGCTTCATGTACTACTACTCAGCAGTAGCCTGCTGCTTTAACAGACATTCTTCCTGCCTCCTCACTTGTGTTAGCATAGTCAAGGACTTAACTCCCTAAACTGTAACAAAAGACAGTGGTTTACTGAGGCTTTTTGTTAGTGAATACATGGCAGGTGCCTCCATATCCTTAGGGAATACAGAACTACCTTTGAATCTAGCAGTTGAGGAGAGAAAAAATGACATGTCTTGATAATGGATCTTGAGTTTGACCCCCGAACCCATGACTCTTACCATAGATCCGAGGGACGGGCACTCACAGAGCCAGTGTGGGGTTTTGGAAACTTTCTGCATTTCAGTTTGATATCAACATAAATAACTATTGGGAATACAAAGCTTTGGAAGGAGTTGTAATGGCAAGTCCTCATCAAGGGACATGCCATCCTAGTTCTGGGCAGATGGCCAGGACTCAGGCCGTGCAAGTGGAGCCCACCACTGTCTGGTGATACCTGGACTGAGTTCAAACACATGAGAATTTCCAAAGCCCTGGGCTTAGGCTTCTGGACAAGTAAGAGAAGGCAGCCATGCTTGCAGCTGTAGAGTGAGAGGAGAGGGAGAGAAGCACTCTGAGAGGGTCTTTCATAAACTCAAATGCTAATCTAGTCTCTTTGAAAGCTTGGTAGACACGTTCACCAGTTGATGCTACAAATCTGAATAGCTCAAATCTGTAGTAAATCAGGCTTAATTTGTTACTATCTGTGATCGTTTTTAAAATGCATCCTTTCTCTAACTCCTGAACACTAGCCTTCTCCACAACATAGCTCTCCACTACAACACCCCTCTGGTACATAGAGCTCCAGGTCCATACGAGCTTCTATTTTACCTCTATTCAGAGCTGGACGTGGTAAGCAGGTCTCTCCCACCCAGCTTCATAATCCTTTCCTCCTTTTCACTCAGAGTGACACAAGCCAGCATGGTGGGAGGCAGCCATGGTAGGTACATCAATAAAGGACACTAGCGTCCTGGTTCCAACTGTGACACCCCTTTTCAATGCCTAAACTTCTCACCACACTGAAATGTTCATTATGCCATTCAGAAGTAGAGGTCTAGTGTGACAATTTTCTGTAAAGCGCCTCCATGATTATAAAGAGAAAAATCAGTCACTTGTTCTGCTGGGATTGTTCATAAGACCGACAGACATGCTCAGTGTGGAGCCGAGCGTTTGCACCTGGCCAGGAAACTGCAAGATGGGACAGAGGCGCTTCTGTTGCTAATAATTATGCCTTGGGTTTAATCACCAACTTCATGCCTGACAAAATGGAAGCCAAAGACTAGGGAAATGATGAAGCAATAGGTATTTAAATCACGGAGCATTTTTTTCCTTCAATTAGTATGGTGATGAGGCGCTCCGTTTGTGAGGGATTCTAGCTGAGGCTGACAGTATTTTAAATTAAGGGTAGCTGAAATGACGGCAGCGGAGTTGGAAAAGTGACATACTACAGTGAATGTGTCAGCTCTCCAGAAGCTGGAGATGGACTTCTGATGACCTGAATCATAGCTCGGGAAGCTGAGAATGAAAAGCAGAACGGAATTTGCTGCCTAGCCCGTGTTCATAATAGTTTCTCTCCCTTTAGCCGGAGTGGAGAGTGGGGCTCAGAAAAGACAGTCAGCCTGGGAGAAGAAAATGGGTGCATCTCCGGATATTCCATTGCTAATCACTTCTGGCAGGCAGCTGGGCAGCCTGAGCTATTACTTAGAAGACTGTGTTAGCCCATCCCACTTCACGCTAGTCCAATTGCCCGTTGTAGAAAGAAGACACCAGAAGACAAGGGCTTCGTGGCTGGCACTTTTAGATGATTCTTTTTCCCAGTGAATTCCACAGAGGTGCTCAATCGCACCTCCCCCGGGGGGGCTGCTTCCAGATCTCACACATTGAGTTATAAGGGCTGTGGAGACAATCCTTCACTTTCTCTCGTTGCTGTTTGCCAAACCCACCTCCTCCCCGTGGGAAAAGGTCTCTGATGACAGGCCCACCCTTCATGAATATCAGTGTTGTCATGGGTTTTTTCCAGAGAGCCACTCAAAAAAAAAGCTTGAGAAGAGGCCTATTGAGACACCCATGTTTATTGCCACAAAGTAGCATCTGAAAAGAAGTTTAATTAATTGAGCAATTGGGAGTTATTCTGTTTATCTTCTGGCAGCAGAAGAAATATGGGAAGAAGACAAGAATACCTCTTGTTGGAGGAAGACCAAAGGCCCAAGTGCAATCACTTCCTAATCAGCCACACATTTGATGAATGCTGTGAAATTTTCTGGGCCAAATTTTTAATTCCAAGCTGAGTTCTTTCTAGCCCAGAGTTGCAGAGATAGCCCTTCTCATTACTTGTCTATTGGTGTGTGCTCTGAGAATAATAATGATTAGTTTAGCCAAAAAACTTGGTAGCTGTATATGGTCAATGCATCCATTCTCATTACTGTTATGGTTCATGGAATGAACCAACAAAGAGCTGGCCTTCAGAAGACCAAGGATTGGCCACAGAAATTGAATCTCTACTGAATATCACAATCTTTAGCATAACGCTGAAGGCTTAGAATTCATGAGTTCATGAGCCCTTTTTGGAAACTGTGTTTGATAATAAGATCAAGAGAGCCAATACATGAACCAAAAGAAAAGAATGGAATACAGAACAGAGAAGCTGTGTGATAAGAAGACAAAACAGCAGTAAACCCTCTTCCACTTAAAGCACACTCTATCCCCAAACCCTGGGGGCTGCAGTTGTCATATAGACTGTATGCTAAGAAGCAAGCTCTGAGGTCGCTGGGCTTCAATTTTCTACTGGATGAAACTGAAAAGATAAACCACAGATGTTCCACATCATCCTAGCATTGCAGGATGTTAACTGCATCTAAGTCAACATGTATGGAGCTGGTGACAGGTAGGATGTGCTGTGTTCCTGGCAAGCTTTCTCCCATTTGCTGCTAAAACAGATTCAGAAAAGAGATGGCTGACCCTACTTAGAGTTGAGGACACTGAGGCCTAGAGACATAAGCTGGCATCTACTCTACAGGCTCTGGGTCTCACAGCGTGGCATGTCTGCATGTGACTTCTTCCTTCTCTCTCTTCCCCTTCAGTTCTTCCTTACCAATTACATTATTGATCTCACAAAAATAGTACTGATCATTATGTAAAACTTAATCAATATGTAAAAGCAGGAATAATACAGCATAATTCACAACTTCATCATCCAGATAAGTAAAACTGTGTATGCATGTGTTCTTGTATGTGGGTGCCCATACACATGTATGCACATGTGTGTGGCAGTCAGAAGTTGACACTAATGTCTTCCTCGGTTCCTCATGGACTGTCTGGACTAGCTGTCCAGCCGGCCCCCAGGAATCATCCTGTCTTTTACTCCCAAGAGGAGAGTTACAACCAACCGAGGACTTGCCTGCCTGACACTTTGCATGGGTGTCGAGGACCAGAACTTATGGCCTCACACTTGCACAGCAACTGGAGTCCTTTCCCCAGGTCCCAGGGGGGAAAAACGGTGCTCTATTCACAGTATTATAAGTATCTCTATATATACATACACGGCTACCAGGAGCTGAAGAGACAACGGGTAGGAAAAAATAATGAGATTATTTCTAGAAACATAATGTATGAAGTTGTTTTGCTTTATTCTAATAGTGAAAACATGAAGCTAAAGAAATCACCAGTGGGCAGTCTTCTGCCACGTTAGTTTCTAAGGAAGCTCTCTTGAAAGTTAAAAAGAAAAAAAGATCACGAAAAACATTGTGAGACTGGAGTTTTATCTATAAATTTGTAGCTTACTATTTCGCTTTCAAATACCATAAACTAACTCTGGGCTACCAAAGGCGAAGGAAACAGCACTTAGCCCCACCTCCTCCATGCATCCTGGTTCTTGGCCCCATTGACTCCATTGAGATTTTTAACACTTGCACTCGGCTGCCTTCTCCCAGGACTAGGGAATTCCTGGGTACCTCTAGCGTGCATGAGAACGTGCTCTAACTCCAATGGGATTTATTGCTTACCCACCTACCCCCTCTTCACACTTTTAATGAGCCTATTATTACTTTGAGAGAACGCTGATTAGAGTAGTAACTTATGTAAAGGTATCATCTAGTCTCTTTATATCTAAAGCAAGCCTTGCGTGTCCAATAGAATTTATCCTCTGATAATTTACTTATTATTGACTCTCTTGAATCCTTGTCCTGACTTATTTATAGTCCTCATTATAGATCCCAGCACAGGCCGGTGGCTGCCAGAAAGCAAAGGAACACATCTGAAGAAAGCTCTTCTTCTACGGTGCCAAGCACTCCACTCTGCACCGTGGTCAAAGTCTCCTCAAGAACAAACAGGGCAGCAGGCTGCCCTCAGGAGCTCGGAGTCTCCCAGCCCTTCCCTCTGCCTCCGGGTGGTGGTCATGGTTGTGAGCTAGTTTACCCTGTTAGGAAGGTCCTCTCTTCTATTGCTGTACCTGCCAGTGGGGCTGCATGGGATGGGGCAGAAGTTTTGAGTTTTAAGTAACTAATCATTTATTTGGTGATGCCCAAATGTACCTCCACGAGGCTGGTGACGAAACAGCCATCCTGTTGACATCGGCGCAGGGAAATCCCTTTTGAAACAGGCAGAGCGATGGCCTCAGGGTCCGTGTCATGCCCTCCATACTCAATTCCGAGGGTTCTCCGATGTTTGAACTACATGACATAATTGTGCAGACACTGTTCAGAGCAAGGGAGCAATGGAGGGCTCCAGCCTCCTTCAAGTTTCTTAGAGTTACTGCTGTGCACGGTTTTTAGCAGTCTCTGCCTTCAGACAGAGATGGGAACTTACACCAGGCCGAAGGCACGAGGACGCTTCTTCCAGAGTCGTCACGAGAACAAATGGAGAAATAGGAAGTCTGTACTCCATGTCAGGGGCGCAGGGAGGAGGGGATGACTTGGACCCAAATCAAAGGGAGGTCATTCGTTTGTTCCAGCTTCACAAAGGCGTGGTAGACACTTGCTGTAGGGAATAGCCTTGGGATTGGAACATCTTTCTAGAGAAATGAATGTTTGGGGAGGAGAAATGTTATTAAACTTGAGCACTCCCCACACTCTACCCTAAAGAGAGGATCTGCATTAAGATGTATGTGTTGTCTTCCTCCAGCAAGCCAAACCTCTCAGAGGCCGGAAAACAGCTCCTGCCTGTAAGGGAGACTGCAGGCCATTTGATCACCCAGGCTTAGGATGACCCGGGACAGCACAGGAGGACAGGCTGGGGTGGGTTTGGGGTATCCTAGGGACTAATGGAGATGAAAAAGCTCACATTAGGATGTGGAGTGCAATTGTTTGGGGAAAGGTCTGCTGAACCCCAGTTGAGAGGGTGCTTTGTGCCTGACACTGTGGTTTGCTGAAAGAGGTGTCCCATAACATGAATTTCTAAAAATGGTCTTTTAATAAAAAACAAACCCGGGGCCAGATATTGGGGTGAATGCTGAAAGATCAGAGAGGCAAAGGAACAAGCCAATGCCACGTCTTACCTCTAAGACTCCTCAGCCTGAAATGGCTTTAGTTCCTGTCTCCTCACACTATATATATATATACCTTTCACTTCCTGTCTCAATCTTCCTAATGCTGGGATTAAAGGCATGTGACTTCCAAGTACTGGGATTAAAGGCGTGTGCCACCACTGCCTAGCTCTGTTTCTTTCCTAGACTGAGTCAATTTCATGTAGTCCAGGGTGGCTTTGAACTCACAGATGAGACTCAACAATAAAAGCTATACAAAATGAACATACAAAGAAATAGATTTTTTTTAAAGACTTATTTCCTTTTGTTTCATGTGTGTGCCAGATGAGAGTGTAGTCCTCCAGAGTTGCAGGAAGGTGTGGGTGCTGGGAACTCCAGTCCTCCACAAGGGCGGCAAGCCCTCTTAACATGCAACACAGAAGCAAAATCCAGGCAGGAAGCAATTGATGATGGACCCCATTCCAATGAAGACCTTTGTATGCCCAAGGATCCAGCACCACAAACCCATCAGTCAACTAATGTTGTTTAATTTAATTTTAAAAAATCTGTTCTGCAAAGACACTGGTAAAAGAATGAGAAGACAGAGAGCAGGGAAAATATAAAAATAGAAAATTGATGGAGTATGGGAAATACACTAAGACATCTTGAAATTCAACCATAAGGAAATGAACAGTCCAGTTAAAATGGGCAAAACATCTGTACAGAAAGATCAGAGAAAGTGCATGGGTGGTAAGTTAGCACACGGAGGTCACCAGCACACACCGCGAGGTATCTGTGGATTTTAAAAAACAGCGTGCTGCTGCTGTCCACTGGAGACACAGGCTAGCATTAAAAAGAAAACACTGCCAGGAGGAAACGTTGTTGACGCCGAGCGACAGGGACGCTCGCTAGTTGGTAGGAACACAGACTGGCACAGTGAGTGTGTAATACCACGAGGCAGCATGAGCCCTGCGCTCCAGCAATCACAGCCTTTGGTGTTTGCCTAAATGAGTCGAAATGTGTCGTCCCCACACAAGTGCTGAGCACATTTGCGGCCTTTGTTCGTAACTGTCAAAACTGGAAATCAAGACATTCTTCCGTAGGTGAATGAATAGGAGGCTGCGCGATGTCCACACAATGAGAAATTACTCAATGAGCTGTCAAGTGACGCAAAAAAAAAAAAAGACATGAAAGGACTGAAATACTTAGTGAGTCAGTCTGCATAGTGCATGATTCCAGTTATAGAACTTTCTGTGAAAGGCAAAAGTACAGAGGGAGCAAAGAGTCCGTGGTGACTAGGGTATGGCGGGGAAGGGGGTGAACCAGGGTAGCCAGGGCATTTCGGGGCTCTGGAAACATTGTGTATTGTACTGCAGTTGTGGGCTTGTGCTGCTCACCTGTCAAGGAACGCAGAACTGTGCAGGACAAATACTCCTGCCATTAGTCAATACGATGTACCAGCATTGGCTCGTGAATGGGAACAAACACAACACACTAATGCTATATGACAAAAATAGGGAAAATCTGAACAGAGCAGAGCAGAGAACGGTCTGTTATTATGTGTTCAATTCCCAGAAGCTCTATTACTTCTCTAAAAATAAAACTATTAATTTAGAGAATACATCTCCAAGTTTTAGGAGTAAAAAATTCCATATTTATAAGGGAAATGATTCAATCATATATTGAAAAATTCTATTACATGCTATCTCATGAAATAATTAATAGATTATTTTAAAGTAGAATATTTGACATATAAGATTAATACTGATGTTGTAGGACATAATTTAGGCATGACATTTAACAAAGGGAGAATTTACATGTCTTCTAACACTGATACGTTTATTATTGGCCTTATGGTCTTCCATGAAACAAGCCTCAAGCAATTTCAAGGTATTGTTAACACGAGGGACATTTAAAGTTTGAAGTCAAGGATCAAAGGCTATCTAAAGCGCCCGCGCTCTTGGTAACTGGAAGCATGCTTCTGAGCAACTCTTTGGTGAAAGAAGACCTAAGAATGAAAACAATGTCAATGTCAAATGTTGTAATCTACAGCCGAAGTGTCACTTAGGAGACAAACTGTGATAGTAAACTCAGTGACAACCGAAGTGTCACTTAGAAGTTAAATTGTGGCATTAAATACTCACACTAGGGAAGGGAAAGGGTTGAAAATTGAAGAGCTGAGTGCTCACCTTATGAAAGTTTTAAAAGGAAAAAAAAAACCATAGGAGGCAGAAAAGAAGGAAATAGTAAAGATTAGGGCAAAAGTGACCAAGTTAGGCAAGAAAGAAGCAGGGATCAGAAAAGTCAAAGGTGCTGCTTTCTAAAAGACAAAACCGTCATGCCCCTGGTGGGGGCTCATTGAAAAAGAAAGGATGGGAGGGGAATAAAGATATTTGCAGATACTTAATGTTTGTGAGAGAAAATTCTGAACAGATTTATGCCATCGATCTAGAAACCATAGATGATGTAGACGTGGTCCTACTCAATTTGACTAAAGAAGAAAGAGAAATCCCTAAGTAATATTGTTTGTTCAGATAATTTAATCAATGGTTTGAACTGTTTCCATAATATCAAGATAATGATTGTCTCCAAGGCTCAGGCAAATGAGGGCTGGATGAGCATTAAGGGGGTATTTACAGCATGGATTTCCCTAGGAAGGAAGAGACCTCCTGGGTAAACTGTTGTGGGGGTGGGGGGGTGAGATGAGAACATGATGAATTGGATCCAGTTGGGCAGGTTGGGGCCAGGACACGGTGGGAGAATAATGAAAGGGATGTCTTGATGGGAATGGGGAGAGGCATTTCGGGTTTAGAGATAAACCTGGTGCCAGAGAAACTCCTAGGAATCCACAAGGATGATCTCAGCTATTTCTCCTAGCAGTAGTGGAGAGGGTGCCTGAATGGCCTTCTCCTGTAATCAGACTGGTGGCTACCGTAATTGTCATCACAGAACCTTCATCCAGTCACTGGTGGAAGCAGATGCAGAGAGCTCTGGGAATCCTCTAAAGAGAAGGAGGAAAGATTGTACAAGCCAGGGGGTAAGTATCATCACAAGGGAACCCACAGAAACAACTAACTTGGGCTCATAGCAGCTCACAGACTCTGGACTGACAGCTAAGGGGCCTGTGTAGGACCGACCTAGGCATTCTACATACGTGTGACAGTTGGGTAGCTTGGTCTCTTTGTGGGACTCCTAGCAGCAGGAACAGGGCTTTTCCCTAATGCTTGAGCTGTCTTTGGGGAACCTATTCCCCTTTGCCTTGTCCAGCCTTAACCCAAGGGGGGCGGAGCTAAGCCCTACCTCAACTTGTTATATGATGCTTTGTTGATACCCATGGGAGGCCCACCCCTTTCTGAACAGAAACAGAGGAGAAGTGGATGGGGTGGGGTGGGGGAGCAGAGGAGAGGTGGGGAAAGGAAAAGGAGGAGAGAATGGAGGGAAACTGTGGGTGGGATGTAAGATAAATGAAAAATTTAATCATTAAAAAGGAGGGCACTTACAGGTATGGGGAATGAATTATTTCTTAAGTTGGGTTTAAAATTATGGATGCTAACTCTTCTGTCAATTATAAATATTATTTGTATTGTTTTTAAGCATATTACAACTCAGAAGCAGCAGTTTAGTAGTGTCATTCTTTGTTTGTTTGTTTTCCAGACAAGGTTTCTCTGTGTCGTTTTGGAGCCTGTCCTGGATCTCGCTCTCTAGACCAGGCTGGCCTTGAACTCACAGAGATCCGCCTGGCTCTGCCTCCCGAGTACTGAGATTAAAGGCGTGTGCCACCACCATCCAGCTATCAGTGTCATTCTATAAGGCAAAATGAATATGTTTGTATGTATTTGTATGTGTACATGTGTGTGAGCACATGTGTACATGCATGTTCACACAATCCATGCTTAATTTTCACTACTCATGATAGTTGTAACTATAATGCATGTATGTGCATGTGTGTGAGCACATGTGTGCATGCATGTTCACACAATCCATGCTTAATTTTCACTACTCATGATACTTGTAACTATAGTGCTCTATAAACACTGGATTAGCAAATACTAAAACTTTGCTCGTAGGGAAATTACAAAGTGAGAATCCTATAATGCTTTGGTCACAACACTTCTGTCACTCATCAACATACAACATTGGATTGTGGGTGTTCACTGTTAAAGACACTGACATATATTGTAGGTTCACTGACCTTGAGTTGAAGGCCAATAGAGTGCTATCTCATGCCTAGTGAGCTTTCCCAATGTGCCTTCTCAGTAAGATCCACAGCAGCACTGTTGAACATAGAGTCTGGAAAGCCTTTCAGACTGTGCTCAGAGGACATTTAAAGAGTAAAATAAACAACAACACTGACCATGGTCCTAAACTAACCTCAGAAAGGCCCCTTCTAACCATGAGAGTTGAAGCAAGAAGGCAACCACATTGTCAGCCTCAGTGGGAAATCGATGGTGAGTGACTCACTTTTTTTATTTTTGCACTTGGTCATGAGTGATTACAAAAACCCTATTGCTATGGAGGCCCAAACAAACTTTTTAAGGAAGAAGATCCTGAAAATATGAAAATCGAGGAGCAATAAGGGATTGACTGTGTGTTTTATCAATACGCTTGCGTGGTGATCATCATATTTTCTTGAAAATTTGCAAAATTGTTCATTTTAAAGCCTAATCAGTTTGGGTTAGGCTTGGACTGAATCCATATAGGGACAAACCACAGCTTACTGATACTGACTCTCCTCATCCGTGGGCAGTGTTTCTCCTTGTTTGGTTCTATTTTAACATCAAGCCAAGGTTTCCTGTAGTGTGGGTTTTTGTTCTTTTGTTTGCATCTTTTTTTCCTTCTCTCTCTCAAATACTTGGCAGACTTCATGAGTACAGCCTCCGGACCCTAAAGTTTTCTTAGTGGCTGTCGGCTATTCACCAACCCGTTTCTTCCTAAGAAGGCTCTGCTACTTAGAATCTTCCAGGACATTCCCCATTTCACCCATGTTATCAAATAGTTTGAAATTATTCATCGCATCCTCGTTTTTATGGGTATCGGTAGACTCTGGCTTCGTGTTAACCCCTATCTTTTGGGCAGTCAGTTGTGTCTTTTCTGTCATCCCTGGTTTGGCCCAGTCAAGGCTGACTGGGCTGTTGACCTCGGTGGGGTAGCTTTTGATGCCGCAGCTTTCCTCCCCCACTTAGTGATTTACCCCTACTTCTTACTACTTCCTGTCTCCTACATAGCTTGAAGTTTTCTACCCCCTAGTTACTGTTCAGACACAGACCTCATTTTTGTAAGGTGGAAGCCAGGGTTACAGACTCGAGAGCTTTCTTATTTTCTAATAAAGATGACTGGTGCTTTGAATTTTGCTTTTAACATGGTTCCCATGCTGTCCCACAACTGTGCCTACTGTGTTTCCAGTCAGCTCAAATACCAGCCAGTTTTCTTTTAGATTTATTTGTTGACTAGAGGTTAAATTAGAATTACGCTATTTAATTTCCAAATATTTGCATATTTTACATACACTTTTCTATTATTGCTACCTAATTTGATTCCTTTCTGGCTCAAGAACCATACTTTCAAAAACACAAATCCCTTTGACATATTGAGACTTGTTTGAACACATTTGTAAATGTTTTATCTGCAATTGACAGAAGTATTAATACAATTTTAAACATCTCTCCACAAAGCTTTGTAATTTTGTTGCTTAAATTTTCTATCTTCTTTAAACATAATATTTGCTCCTATATTTCTGACATGGCTGTGCCAAGGTTTTGGTTTTTTTTTTTTTTTAAATGATGGCTGAATTTGTCCTCACCTTCTTGAAATCCTTCCTGTCAGCTCGTGTAGTGGAGCAGACTGCCCTCTTTGGTCTTTACTGTCACATTTATTCTTATTTAAATTTCACTTTCAGATTTTCTATATTTGAATTAGCTCTTCCTACCCACTACTTAATTCTTCTCTTTTATGGTTATTACTCCTTTTCATGTCTGAATAAATTAAGCATATTTATTTTAAAGTTATTTGGAGATCCTAAGTTATCTTAGTTTTCAATCTATATTCTTCACTGGTTCTTGATTTACTGCATCACTTTCTTAGAGTGAAATTATTATTTTCATTAAGAGGACGGCAGATTTCCCATGCCTCATCATTCATTCCTTCCTTCAGTGGTTTTACAACTACATCGTTTTGTCAGCCATAACTCTTCAAAACAAACAAATAAGCTTTTAAAAAATGACCAATATTAAATTAGATATGTACAAGCTCTAGACTATTAGCTTATTTTCCTCAGCATCCTTTCATGAGAAACAAAACCCTACCTCCAGTTCTGCTGTGACCCGGGCGGGGCTGACTGCTGTCTACCTACAAACAGATGCTCCTGGCCCCAGCTACACCACAGGAGCCCAAGTCATGGCCAACTCAGAGCACTTCGGGATTCAGAACCCTCTGGGCATGTGATTTCAGCCCCACTTATGGCTGGATGTATCTCTTTTGATTTTTGTCTAAGAACAGACTGTTTTTGAGTACTGAATGTCTTTGGAGTGTGTGGGGAGGACAATTTTTAAATTTTTAAACATGGGTCCAGCAAGAAGGCTATGTGAGTAAAGATATTTACTGCCCTAGCCTACCTGACCAAACTGAGTTCAATGTCCAGGTACCACATGGTGGAAGAAGAGAACCATTTCACCAATGTTGTCTTCTGACCTCCGTACATTCTCCAAGCCATGCATACACACACACACACACACACACACACACACACACACAGAGAGAGAGAGAGTGTAATTTGATTTTTTTGAACTTAAGCCATGAATTCATACTGTTTTTGAGTACTGAATGTCTTTCTTGAGATTATAATTTATTACATCATTTCCCACTTCCCTTTCCTCTAACCCTCCCAACTACTTCTTGCTCTCTTTCAAAGTCATGGCCTCTGTTTTCATCAGTTGTTCACACACACACACACACACACACACACACACACACACACACACACGAGCACATGCATACACACATCCTGCTTAGTGTGTGTGTGTGTGTGTGTAATTTAAAAAGATGTAATATAAGCTTTAAAACGTCTTAAAAAACAACAACAAAGATCAGTTTCAGAACTGAAGTAAAAGGGTTGGCAGCCAGGAGTCCTCGTGGTTAGTGATGGGCAGAGATGTAACAACGGGGCTCATGAGAGAAGCACTGCTCCAGCCCCCAGGAGAGGCAGCTGGTGGACGCCGCCCTCTGCCGCCATTGCCCACTCTGGTCAATTTGTTCTCAGTCCCCACCCAGCACTTCCAGTGAAATACGTGGTTTAGTTCACAAACAGCTTCATGATATCATTTACAGAAATCAAAAAGGAACATCACACCCCCACTGGGTAAAGGAAATGTCAGAACAAACAGTTCTCGAGACTACCTATACAAATTGGCATGACATACACATCGGTGCTGTCCTTCACAGTCGTCCCAGAAATGAGAGCCTGTGGAATGTTTTAGTAATAGGAAATGAATAGTGGTTTTCATTCTTACCGATTAAGTTTGTTCTTTGGGAGCGCCATACACGTGTTTAGTGTGTTCTGTTTGCTCCCACCTTTCATGTTCTCCATCTTGCTCCTAGCCCTGTCCCCTCTCCCTCCCCCCATATGTACCTTTCCCACATTTGTATCCTCACGTTTTTGTCTTGTGACTCACTGACTTTAACCAGGGCACAGGCTTAGAGCTGTCCATGAAGTCTGGGCGCCTCATCGCTGGAGAATCAACAGAAGACAGTGACGGTCTCTCTACCAGGATCCATCAGAAACCACTAGTTGGGAAGGGAGGGGTGTCTTCTGTTTTTAATAATGCTAAAGCATAAGGTTGCTATTACCCTTGCCTGGTTAATGTGCTGCTGCCTTGGAAGCCAGCACAGCCCTTTAGGAAGATAATATAATAACTCGGTGTTGAAGAAGACACCCAGAAAGTACACGCAACATTTGGGGGAGTGTGGATACAGCTCAGTACAGCCCACTGTGCAGGAAGCCTTGGGTTTGATCCTCCATACTGATGCACCCTGTAATCCCAGCACACCCTTGGAAAGTGGAGGCAGGAGAATAAAAAGTTCAAGGTCATCCTTGTTCCATGGTGAGTTTGGGGCTAGCCTGGGACACAGGCACTCCTCTGTCAAAAAAGTGTGCCTCATATTTTAAAAACAGTTTTATTAATATCCAATAAATGACACATAAAAGAGTTTAAAATGAAACCATCCACAATATTTTTAACTGAGTACAAAACCATTTGTACCAGCCACTTACTGACAATACCACATTCCCAGGCACCATAGGGAGAGGAACTCCACTAGAGTGTGGCGTTCAAGCAGAGGAGGTTTCCTCTCCTCTCTCTCCTTTAGCGTGTTCCTTGTGGGACTCCAAAAAGAACCCACCCAGTGATGAGTAAAGATGTCTGCTGGAGACACACACTCACCAGCAAACTGGCTAAGTTCCGAAGTCTAAGTTCCCTCTGGTCCAATCTCACCTTCTCTTCCCCCAACCATCTCTGGCTAAGTCATGACGTTTGGAACCCGGAGCTGGGAAAGCATATGCTTTACCCTTTTCTTGCTCAAGGGAGGGAAGGGGCGGGGGGGGGGGGGGGGGGGTGGAATAGAGAGGGCAGAGAGCCTGTGCCTCACACTGCCACCAGTACACAGCGCCCCTGGTCTCTCAGCTGCTGGTAGGTGCTGCTGATCCTGTTACCCTCTCTCGTGTTTCTAGTCCATCTATCACTGAGGACCCTTTCAGAAAAGGACACTGATGTCCTTCCTTTTAAAGCCACACTGGTGGTTCACACAACCAACCTTGGTTAACCAGTCTTGGTTACGCAGCATGCCTTCCCCCCCCCCCACTTAACTCCCTTGCATCAGTTAGGAAAGCTACTAGTTTCTCCTCCAAACCCTCCTGGGACATGAGGATGTTGGCTGGAGTCTTGTCTTTTACCTGAGCCGATTGCATCATGCCTGTGTGCTGCCCGTACAAGTTCCCACAGTGAGAGAACTGCCGTCACTAACCCATCCCCAAAGACTCCTGTATTCAAGCTTGGTTCCCACACAGCTGGTGCCATGGTAGGTGCTGGAAGTCTTAATGGGGGTGAGGCTTTGCCAGAGGCAAGAAAACAAAACAAAACAAAACCCAAAACAAAAATATGAAGTGTGTAACTATTAAGACAAGGATGTATAGATAAAATCTTAAAGAGAGTATGAGAACTAAGTTCATTTGTAAAGTGGACTTCGTGCTTTAAAATCACACTTACTACATTTCTTTCATCATCTAGGAGGTGGGGAGGAGCTCCCTGTCAGCCTGTCTTACTTGTAGAGAAGAAAAGTAGGTCCATTCCTCCTGCTCCTTCCCCTTCAGTGATTTGATAGATAGCTCGGAGCTCTTATCCACTCAACTGAGTCTGCGCCAGATGTTATGGACACAGCCCAGGGGAGGGCTGCTAGCCTTGCCACCCTGACCTGTGTGTACCTGCGGGACACCGGTGCCCTGGGCTGTGGGAAGTGAGGGAAACTGTGTGGGGACACGGGGACTCTGAGAGACCATGGGAAGCCCCAGAAGACAGTGAAGGTGCCTAGACTGAGGACAGAGCAGTCTAGACACAGGGCACAGCCTGTGTGACAAGTCAGAGACGTGCAAGTGGCTTTTGTTCGTTTGTTTTTGTTTTCCAAAGTGTTGTTTTTATTTTTTGTTTTCTCACTGCTAAGGGTAGAACTCAGGGCCTTGGACATGCTAGGAGAGTGCTCTAATTTGGCCCAAATTCCAGCCCACGAAGTTCTATAAATTACATAAGCAAGGGGCTCAAGAGATGGCTCAGAATGTACGAGCGTTTGCTCTTGTTGCAGAGGACCAGACTTTGGCAGCGCCCACATGAAGAGGCTCAGGACCACCTGTAACTCCAGCTCCTGAGAAGCTTGTGCTCTCTGCTGGCCTCCCCAGGCACCCACTTGTACCTGCTCTCACACACAGACACATACGTGTAAATAAAAGTAAAGCAACTCTTTAAGAAAGGAAGGAAGTCCTCAGGGTGAGGCACAACTGAGAGGTAGATTAGGAGAGCAAATGCTCAGATAAAGCAGGCTTGGGCCTTACCGTTCTGTGTTGGTAAGAAACATTGATTTTTAAGATAAAACATGTTTTAAATAAAAGTGTTCCAAAACAGAGATTTCAGGATAAAAAGATAACTAAGGATTTTAAGATAATTTTACCTTAAAAAAAATAAAGGAAACATAAATTTTTAGACTAAATATTAGTATGCACACACTCATACTGCCCACCTAGTTGAACATCTTTGTGTCCACGAAACGGGACACACCGAAGCTGGAGCTCTCAGCCTTCTGTAGATTTCAGTTCTACGTGTTTAGAACTGTGGCGTTTGTACAAAGCCAACATGTGGAAGATGTTGGGCATTTCCTAGGTCTCCCCGTGGGCTTTGTTCCCACTGATTCCACCTTTGGTCTGCTGCCCTCTAGCTGAGGGGTGGCCTTCCTTGGAGTCATTCTCGGATGCCACAGGAATACCTTCCTAACACTGAAGGGTGACAGAGATACCTGTGGCATTGCTACTGTTCATTGAGACGGCCAGTGTCATCTGTTTGTTGTGAACTTCAGGCGGCTCGGGGCCATCTGGAGGCCTGGCCTTCACAGGCTTGTCGCTGGAGAGCAGTTGAAGTGATGTAGGTGTGATGGGAACCCCACTGCAGAGCGTGGGTGTTCTGTGGGGGTCCTGGCAATGAACAGCACAGAGCCTATGAGGCAACGATGAGGCAGCTAGGAAGAAGTGAATCACTGAGACATGACCATTCGTCCTGAGGCCATCTGTCGAGAGAGTTTGTAGTTTCTTATTCCTTTTTTCTTTTTCTTTCTTTCCTTTTTTTTTTACTCTTTGGGGGACCCGCCACCCAACTCCCCAACAATCACACAGAGGTTTAATCTTATGAATGCCCAGCCTTATGAATGCCCAGCTTGAGCTTGGCTTATTTTTTAGCCAGGTTTTCTTAAGTTACCCCATCTATCTTTTGCCTCTGGGCTTTTACCTTTCTTTACTTCTTACTCCATGGCTTGCTGTGTAGATGGCTGGGTGGGTGGCCCCTGGAGTCCTCTTTTTCTCCTTTCACTCCCCAATCTTTTCTTTTTCTCCTTCTATTTATTCTCTCTGCCTGCCAGCCCCACCTATCCTTTCTGCTGCCTTGCTATTGGCCGTTCAGTTCTTTATTAAACCAATCAGGTGTTTTAGACAGGCAAAGTAACACAGCTTCACAGAGTTAAACAAATGCAACATTAAAAAATGTGACACATCTTTGCATCATTAAACAAATGTAACACATCTTCAACTAATATTCCAAAACAAGAGTTAGCATGTCCAACACACCTGCAGAAACCATGCAAGTCTAGGTATCAGAGCACCTCCATGGTCATCTATAAAACCCAGCACATATGGGAGCCGGAATCCTAGAATGGTCGGCCCACTGCCCACAGCAGTGGCTTCATAGTCTCCTTTGTCCTTACAAAGCAGCTCAAAAAGCTCAATCGAGGAAGAAAAGCTTTTGAAGGAAAACATTTTCCTTGTAATTTTCTATAAGTTAGAAAATACTTTTTTGTAGGAATAATGAAGTTATTAATTAATCATTTTTACAATACGGAAAACCTTCCATGTTAATGATAGCTGGTTGCCACGCAGTGACCACAGTTTCCTTGCATGATTATGTTTGTCTTTTTCAATGTATGTGAGTAACCTTGTCATTGAAATTTATGTGTGTATCTATACATTTTAAAACATACATCTGCATATAGATACATTTACATACCTACAAATAAATGTATATATGTATATATTCATACACAGCTATAAAAACCTATTTGCACATGTAATCTGAGGATTCCACCCAGCACTCCAAGACATCTGGCTTCATTCAGTGCTCAGCCTGACCAAAACCAGCTGCAGCCACCGGATGGGAACAGACAAGACTTGGTATCAACTCCCAAGCTAGGGGAGGACTTTGTTTTGTCCCTCAGCCCTGGACCACCCCCATCCCTGGCAAACTCAGAAACAGAAGTCCACACCAGAGGTGCTTGGACAGCCAGCTGCTTAGAGGGATGGGTTCACCCTAGTCTGCCAGGCAATCTCCTGGAATACATAGGAATCAGGTTCGCACAGCCCAGGCCCCAGAAGAATGATCCACACTCTTCCCACTGCCTGCACCAGGTCTACACTTTGGGAAGGGAAAATGGTTAAGGCTAAGTCAGGAGGGAGCTTTGACCATCATAGAGGAAGGGTGCTTTGGTTTTGTGCTGAATAGAAACTGGATTTGGAACATGATTATGATAGGAATAGTTATTACCTAAAATGAGGAAAAAAGTTAGCTGTTTATAGAGACCAGCTAGTAAAACATTTTTAATGACCAATAGCATTTTTATCTAGAGGTAATGATGGTGGGGATACAAAAATTAAGCTATATTTTAATTACATACATCTATATCTACATACATGTAAGATAATGTACCAGATGTACTGACCAACACTCGCTCTCCTTGAAGCTAATGTTCAGATTTTTATTTTACTCTATTTTTCTCTTGTACATTACATTCCCACTGCAGTTCCCCCTCTCTCCAGCCCTCCCAGTCCCTTGCCTCACTTCCACTCCCCTCTCCCCCACATCCACTCCTCTTCCATTTCCATTAAAAAAAAAAAAAGAGAGAGCTCCCAGGGATATCAACTGAACATGGCATAACAAGTTACTCTGAAACTAGACATAAACCCTCATATCAAGGCTGGCTGAGGCAACCCAGTAGGAGGAAAAGGGTCCCAAGCATAGGTAAAAGAGTCAGAGACACCCCCTACTCCCACTATTAAGAGTCCCACAGAACACCAAGCTGTATATATAGCCATAAGGTATATCAGAGAATCTAGCTCAGATCCATACAGGGTCCATGGTTACTCCTTCAGTCTCTGTGAGTCCCTATGAGCCCTGCTTAGTTGATTCTGTGGGTTGTGTTCTTGTAGTGCCCTTGACCCTTCTGCCTTCTACAATCTTTTCTCCCCCTCTTCTGCAGGGTCTGGTGAGTCCCACTCCACCTGTTGAACGGTTCTGAAGAGGGAAGTGTGGAACTGGGAATGATAGCTATGAAATACAGACATAGATGAAGAAAAAGACAGAGACACAGAATAGCTTTGGGAGGGCTCTGGGTCAATACCGCAGACACAAGTTTTATTACTCACACACTTTGTATACCCAAGGGGGGGGCAAAAAGACCTCCCCTTTCAAGGACATCACAGTTCAAGGTACAAAGTACAATCAAGTGTAAGCACCTCCTTAGTACTCAAGACATCTGGTGACCATGCCTTACAGCAAAGCAGCCTGTAAATAGGCCTTGAAGTAAAAGATATCTGGTAACCACACCTTTGGCCAAAATATCCTACTAGGGGGAAAACAAGCTCAGACTCTCTGGCCTTGAGTCAAGATGAAAACAAGCCACAAGCTGGGGTCTTTGTGGGCCCCCAAAGGGGTTCCCCTGGCTTTACCTAGTGTTTGACTGTGGGACTTTGCATCTGGATGATGGCCCTCCGATGACACTTGGGCTAGGCACAGATCTATGAGTAAAACAAAGTATTATTAGGAATTATTTGTTTGTTTGTTTGCATGTTTGGGTCTATCCTGCATCTCTGCATTGTTTCCCCTCTGGTTCCTGGCCATCCAGGCAGTGTCAGGGGTGGGATCCCTCTGTGGCAGGGGCCTCAAGTTGAACCAGTCATTGACTGGCCACTCGCACAAGCTCTGCACCATCATTTATTACCCCAGCACATCTTGCAGGCGGGACATACTGTGGGTTGAAGGTTTTGTGACTGGGTTGATGACCTAGTCCCACTGCTAGGAGCCTTGCCTGGTTGTAGAAGATGGCCAGTTCAAGCTCTGTATTCCCCATTCCTAAGAAACTTCACTAGGGCCACTTTCATAGATCAGATTTTTAAGACTTACAGTGTGTTCACATAATTGATGGTTCCTGCCACTTAACATGAGGTTGATCTGTTTCGAAATGCAGAGCTCAAGGCCCACCCAGACGCCCTGACTCCGAATCTTCACTGACAAGACTGATCCACTGGCACAGGGAAGTGCGAGAAGTACAGATATAGGACATCCCTTTGTGAGTGTATTGGGGGAGGGGGTGCATCAAATATATGAGTGTGCACATCTCCATGTGATCAATTTCAGGTACTGCTCCTCACAAACTGTTCCCTTTGTTTTTGAGACAAAGTCTCTCATTGGCATAGAGTTCATTGATTAGACTGGGATGGCTGGCCAGGGCGCCCCAGGGACCTGCCTATCTCTGCCCGCCCCCCAGTACTGGGATCACAATCATGTGTTACTACACACAGTATTTTCTGTTGGTACTGGTGTCAAAATCAGATCCTCATGCTTGCGAGGCAAGAGCTTTAGCAACAGCCATCTCCCTACCCTGACAGGAAATCATTTTTTAAATAGATGACAGATATTCCATCTGATAACACATGTTTTTCCTAAGAGTATTGACTCTTCACTGGGGTTCTCAAGGTAACGAAAAGCAGCACCAACTCTGGCATCTCTGGCTTCATTTTGTATGTCTCCTTTGACATTTTGGGGGTCACCTGCTTACACCTCTGTACCTAGGCACTTTAGTCACTCAAGGAGAGTCTATCTAAACAATGGTGATAGGTAGCCTATCGCAGCCCTTCAAAACTAACGCCAAAATGATGAATGACGGTCAACTTCGGAAAAAAAGGATCAATAGATAGGCAGATAGATAGACAGACAGACAGACAGATATGAGTGCACATGCCATGGTATGCATGTGGAGGTCAGAGGACAACTTGTAAAAGTCAGTTCTCTTCTTCTACCTGTGGGTCCCTGGAATCAAAGTTGGGGCATCAGGTTTAATGGCAAGTGTGGTATCTTGAAAGTAATTGGCCCCCATAATCTCATAGGCAGTGGCATGATTAGAAGGTGTGGCTTTGTTGGAGTGGGTGTGGCCTTATTGAAGGAAGTATGTCACTGAAGGGGTGGGCTTTGAGGTTTCCTATGCTCAGGATTCCACCCAGTGAGTCAGTTGACTTCCTGTTGCCTGCAAGATGTATGACTCCCAGCTATTTCTCCATCATCACATCTGCCTGCATGCCACCATGCTCCCACCATAACGATAATGGACTGAACCTCTGAACTGTAAGTGAGCCACCCCAATTAAATGTTTTCCTTTATAAGAGTTGGTATGGTCATGGTTGTCTCTTCACAGCAATAGAAACCCAAACTAAGACAGCAAGCAACCTTATTTTCTAAACCATCTCATCCAAAACCTTCAGTCACTATAGATTCCAGAATCAGCAAAGACTTAGAGGACAGACCACTCCCCAGACCAGGACAATCATCTATGCTGGTGAAGCTGGACACTGGAGTGACAATAACTGTCTCCTGAGAATCAACTTGACCTACCAAGCAATAAAAACTGACCACAGCTAAGATGATGTGAAGGAGGCCATATCTGGACCAGGACTGCCTGCCTATGTCTGCCTCTCTCTCCTTCCCCACCCAAGTTACCCTCTATTTAAACTCAAAGCTCATTTAAGGGCTATGAAGATGAACTTGAGGTCACTGGGCTCTGTTGAGTACTCCTTTCCCCAATGTACAGCATCAACGAAAGCTCCTTTCTCCATCTTTCCCTTTTCACGTCTCTTTCATTGGCTTTGTTGTGGTGGGTGATGGGGCCTAGGTCTAGGGCTCTGGACCTAAAACTCCAGTAATGTGAGGAGCTGAAGAATCTGGACTTTAATCATTTGATCCTGACTCGTGTTAGGGTTTAGCCACTAGACGGCCAGGGGCCATTTAGTGGAAGTCAATGCTAGCATTGGTCCCACTGATCTTGGGCCATAGACACAGTTCCCACTGCGGGGAGGGGGGGACGACGACACACACACACACACACAGATCCAAGTCTTTGTCTAAGGCTACACTGCAGAAGCATTTTGTAAATAACTGTTCTCAGAATGTTTTTTTAAAAATATTTACTATGTTATGCTAACAGATGCTTCCAAACAAAGGGAACAGGAAGCCAGAGCTTTCTCTGTCTGCCATACAGAATCCTCTCCATTAAACTCGCCTGCAAACTTTACTGAAGAGCCCAGCAAGCATCACTGAAAATTACAGAGCGGCTCCCAAGCACTTCAGTGGGTAATCAACTGAAATTGAGCTGTTTTCCATATTCTTTGCTGATAAGGCAAATGGACCCTTTAAAGCAAACAGCTCCAAGTTACCACACATCCTACAAGCTGAAAGGACCCATGTGGTCCGTGCAGATGCTTCCATTGCACACCAAGCCTGCCCAGAGAAACGGTTTCCCGTAGCTATCAGCAGTAAGGTCTACCAGATGCCCACACTTGAACAAATGGCCAGGCTGAAGGGAGGGCTTACAGGTCCAGGCCAAGCACCTGAATAAATGATCTGTCAAGGATTGAAGGCACCTCCGGGGAAATGACTGGGTCTTCCTAGATCCCCATGAATTTCTCTCCACCTGCTCAGATGCTGCTCTAGGAGATGGGTGCTTGTGCTGCCCAGAGGCAAAGGACTGGTTAATGTGCACAAGGCAGGACTCCTGATGCAAACTGGCATCTGACACTTCCAAGTAGCAAATCGAAGCAGAAAACAGCTGTAGGGATGAGGGGTGCAGGGGGACAATAACTGTTTCCTCTCAGATTTTCTTGGCTCTGGAGCAGACATGTGGAAGGGAACGGTCATGTGTGTGTGTGTGTGTGTGTGTGTGTGTGTGTGTGTGTGTGTGTGTGTGTGGTGGGTGTTGCTGAGAGGTCAAAGGAAGAAAAAAAGGGAGGGACGGCATGCTACGCCATGGGAACACACAGGTGTTTGCCTTGTAACTTCAACAGTGCCTAGATTCTCTCTCTAACCCTTAATTTGTAGGAAACAGAATGATAAAACTTTCGGGGAAGACACTAGAAGCAACATCACTTGGAACATGGTGTGCATTCGGTCAATGTGCTTTTCCTCCTTCCTCTTAAAAGAATGAACCAAGCCTCTCTCACACGCTCTCCCCATCAACCACCGCCCCACTTCAGAGGGATGGGACGGTCCTAAAGAACAGGGCACTGCCAGGAAGTTGTTATCGTTAAGTCATTTTAGTACAGGTTTTTAAATAGCACTTTGCAAAATTAAACAGCTCAGTTTAACTTACTAACATAATAGGTTCCTATCATTTATTTGAGAAAAATGTAGACAAAAAATAAGTCCTGTTGACTAAGACATAGAGGGAGGGAGCATGCTTGTATGCCTTGTTGGGTGTGTGAGATCACTCCAGAGAGCTGTTCCCTTGCTTTTCCTGGAGGGTAAAAAGAAACACCGGTTCATCCCACATAAGGGACACACTGAAAATGTTTCATCCAAGTCCCATTTGGTGAGCAGGTGAGTTTATTGGTGTTCCAGCAGTGCAGGCAATTCCCAGGCAGGTGGACACAGAGAAGTCCCATCCCAGGCACTTGTTGACGCAGAGGTGATTGCAATCTCCACAGCCAAACAGCCTCGTGAGCTTGTGAGGCCGTCTTGAGAGTTTTGTGAGTCTCAGAACTTAAAGAGTCTTGATTATCCTCCATCCACAGGGGAATGCTAATAATCTAACCTTATAAGGGTCTCTGGAGATCATCTCAGACACTCTGCCTCAAGACAGTGATGGTCCTGTCTAGCCCACAGGAAAGAGCTGCCCTACAAGAATGTTGTACATTATTTTGAGTATGAAAATTTTATTTCTGAAGATACAGAATAAATGTAAGTGTATGTAAGGAATCAGTGTCATATTGTACTTAGAGTGTCCCTTATTTCTCTCTTTCTTTTTTTTTTTTTTTTTTTTTTTTTTTGGTTTTTTCGAGACAGGGTTTCTCTGTGTAGCTTTGCGCCTTTCCTGGAACTCACTTGGTAGCCCAGGCTGGCCTCGAACTCACAAAGATCCGCCTGCCTCTGCCTCCCCAGTGCTGGGATTAAAGGCATGCGCCACCACGCCCAGCCCCTTATTTCTATATAATAGCTAATTAACATGTGAATATATATGTTAGTGTAAGTTTTTATGTTATTTGGAAATATTACATAAAATGTCAACATTGCCTTTTATTCTAATTTTTCTAATCTTTCTTAAATGTATCCTCTAGTAAATTCTATATTAATCCTTCTAGAGACTGTGCTAAATATTTATGGCATGCATGGGCATGTGTGCACCTGTGTGTTAGTTTCTGTAACTCCAATGTCATCTCTTTGTTTTCTCTCCCTCGATTTGAAATGCCAGTTAAGAAGAACAGTAGCTTATTGATACAATGAAATACATTCAGAATAAGGAATTTCTCACTAAAATCACTAGGACTCATGACTAAGCATAGAGAAGACCAGACCATGGAGGGTGCCTTATTATTTGTTTAACAGGAGATAATTCTATTTGGCTTTGTTTATACGTGCATGAGTCAACATTTAAAAAATAAATAAGAGCATAGGGATTATCTGAAGGAGATAGAAAGTGGCAGAATGGGGTGGATGGGACAAAATTGGGAATATTAGTTACTGGTAACTACCAAAATAAATACCCCCAATACGGGTACGTTCCAACCTCAGTATCTGCAGTTACACTGGGTTATGTAAGAAAGGGAATTACAGTTACAGGTGGAATTAAGTGGCGAATCAAACAACCTAAGGTAGAGAAAATATCCTGGCGGAGCCAGGTGGCCAGGTGGGCCATGTCGTCACAAGGTCTTTAAAGCGGTCCTTAGTGCTATTCACTCATGTGGATTTCATCTTTTCTTGATTAAATTGTTTTCTTAACCCTTCCCCAGACCCATTTTTAAAAAATTTTCTTCAGTGTGGTTTTACGTTTTATCTATTATCTTTAAGCTACAAAACGTATCATTCACTGTCAGTTTTGTGTCTGACAAACACTTTTACAGGTCAAAATTTAGCGTGGAATGACGTTTTTGCCACATACCATGATTTGACATGTAGTGACGTCAGTGTCGTTTATTGTAAACTTGTATAATTTTATTCTTTATCCAAAGTGTAATGATGTGTGTGTGTGTGTGTGTGTGTGTGTGTGTGTGTGTGTGAGAGAGAGAGAGAGAGAGAGAGAGAGAGAGAGAGAGAGAGAGAGAGAGAGAAATAGACAGAGACACAGAGGTGGGGGAGAGGAGAGAAACAGACAAGCAGACAAGCCGGCCCTGGGAACTGAACCCAGGCCCTCCTGCATGCTAGCCAAGTTCTCTACCGCTGAGCTCTATCCCCAGCTCAAAGGCAGGCTCATTTTATGATTTTATACTGGTGTATTAAGTGATCTTATTTATTATTTGGCAACTTATTTTTGCATCACATTTAAGCAATACTCCTACAGCACAAGTCAGGCTGTGGCCCTCTTTGCTCAATTCAGTGGCTCTCACGTACCCTCAGGTGAAAATCTAAGTGCTCCTGCAGGGGACCTTTTCAAGCTGTCCCACAAGGCTGTCCCTGTTCCTGAGTCCAGCATCCTTGCCCACTACCCCTGCTGACTCTTGCCTCCACTCCTCCTTCTTCCTACTCTGCTCTCCAGCCCTCACACCATCGGCCTCTTCTAGTCCACTGCTTATGCTGGGCTTTAGAAGTCCTCATCTGCTCCAGGAACAGGCTCCAGTGTGCTCACTCCCAGATCTCAGCACAGACTGTCTTCTCTGTGGAAGAGGTTCTTCTCACCTCTGCTCCACTAGCTCTGCAGTCCCTGGGTACCACTCCAGTCTGAAGGTGGATGTCAGTCTCTCCAGATGGCCTCAACCAGGATAAAAATACCTGCTCCTCTCCACACAGCTTGCGCTGGGTCACCTCTCTGCACATTGTCCTGGCCCATTTCCCTGACTGTATGTTTCACTAAAATCCCCAAGAGCAGGAAACTGGATCTGATCCTCACCATAGGTCCTTTCTCTCCTCTCCATGTCAAAGTTCCTGGTATTAGTGAATGCATGTTAACTATTTATTCATTCCATGCCTTCTTGCATATATTTAAGAAAAAAAGGGGAAAGAAAAGTTTCAGACAAAGTGTTTGCAGCTACTATTTGCCTCCTTACCTTCTTCTAAGTACAATGCTACTTGGTGTGACCTAAGTCACAGAGGCTGTCTCTAAAGGAAGTCGAAGATGCTCACAGTCTCCTTTTTAATTTGTAATTTACACACATTCCCCATACAAACCAGAAGAAATAGTTATTTTCAAATGTCTATGGAGGTCTCATTGTATACATGGTTTTTATACATGGTATAAAAACATCCGGGTCATAGCCACCATGTGCCTCAGGGTCAAAGGCTGGACACCCCTACAGCTGAAGGGAATGCGACATGTGCTGTGTCACCTCTGTAACCTCCCCAGAGCTGTGGTCACCTGTGAGACAGTTCAAAGATACCTGCTGGCTCAGCACTTGTAACACGTCCTGTTGGTTTCTCCAACCTAGAGGTGAGCCCGAGTCTCAAACATGGCTGCAGCCGCTTCAGGCACTCCTGATCCCTCATGCTCTCTAAATCTGTGAAGAGGCCTAAGGCTTGTCTGTGTGCTGGTGCCTCCCCAGTGAGGGATTATGGAGCAGCCATGGCATTATCCTTGAGCCTGTCTACCTCTGTGAAGCCCCAGCCCATCCGAAGAAACCACACCAACTCCTAGCACATTAGCATTCCGGGTTTCTGCTTCCCACACTCAGAAGCTTCATTTGGGGCCTTTGCTTAATACATGGTTGCTGGAACAATAAAGGCTAATTTTATTTCATTCACAATAGAGCTTTGCGTGAGCAAGAGCATGTGCTTTTCATTCAAGCATAAAGAGCCCCACTTAGTTATGAATGAAATCAGCGTTTATTGTACTATTAACTCACAAACAGGAATTAATGATACCTAGAGATAAACAAGCTTTATTCCCTACTTTTAATCCCAATGCCTCTCCCCTTTCCCACCCTCTATCTCAAAGGGATATAAAAAATAAAAATGAAAATATAGTTTTGTTTCTTATAACCCCAGTAAACATGCATTAAATGTTCTTGGACATTAAGGCCATGGTCTTTATTCATCTCATCACACTTTTCCTTACAAGAAGTCTCGGTGAACAAATGCAGTATCTGGGACCTTTATTTTCTTCACTGAAAACTTTGATTTACTCGGTATAAAGGTCCTGTCCCAGCGGTGTTCTGTTTTGACTGACCTTTGCAGCTTTTAATGTTACTATCCCCCATTTGGTAGACAACTCCTTTGTGGAGCCCCGCTTATCCTCGAGACATCTGCACTGCTTGTCTTGTCTGAATGCAAAGCAAACAGAATCCAAATCCTAACCACACAGGCTGCATCCACAGCTACTCAAATGGGGATGCCCAGGCTGGCGCCTAGCTTCTTGCTTCCAACAAAATGGCCAGGGAGAGAAAATTCCAACACCAGTAGAGCTGAACAGTGTTTTGTTTGGGTTTGGATTTTTTTAATTAAGAATACATAAACACAGATTTCTTTCAAGTTTCCTTTGTCTGGGGTTCCATGGCTAACTCTCTCTCAGGTAGAGCCGAATGCTCTAGCAAAAGCCATCTGAGATCAGAATCTTACTTTCCACACAGAGTGTGTAACGGGATACCAGAATCAGTGGGGGAGGGGGGCTCCCGTGTGGCCTGTGAGGTAGAAATTTCAGAGAACTTCAAAGACTGGAACTGTGCGTAAAGTGTTAGGCCCAAAGTCAAAAGCTCTCTCCCATTAGCTCACAGACCTGCCACTTCTAAGGACTACAGAATACAAAGTTTCTTTTTCTTTTTTTTTAAGTGTTATTCTTAATTATGTGTATATGCAGGATGGGGCATATGAGCATGGCATACATGTATGTCCCTGTGGAGGTCAGAAGAGATGTCAAGTCCCCTGGAGCCGGATTTACCGCAGTTCTGAGCTGTCCCATGTGAGTGCTGGGAACCGAACTTGGATGCTCCGTAAAAGCAGTTCACTCCGAGCCGTCACCACAATCTCTTGCACCAAATCTCTACTCATGTTCCGCCAGTTGATGCATTTGGCCTCTAAAGGCATAGAGCGTTCGGTGTCCCCAGTGAAACAGTGTCAGAGCAGGAGTCCTGGGTCCGTGTCCGTCCGCGCCCCCTCTAATGGAACTAATGATTGTGATGACCCAAACAAGTCATACTAAGCATAGGTTTCAAATGCACTCATCACTTAGTCGAGGTGAAGTGGGCCAGGGTCTGTGTTCTTCCTGGGTTGTTCATACCTCAAAGCAGAAGCAAGTTGAATTTCCTTCCACTCAGCAGGTGGGAAGATGAGTACCTTCCATGTAACTCCTTAGCTCCAGGTCAATTGGAAGACCATTCTCGTATCCAGATCAAGGTAAGCATCAGCAACCAAGAAGCAAGAAGTGTGTCTGCTTAAACCAGTAGACCAGCTGTAAGTGGCTGAAATCAGCGACTGGGGTAGGTCCGACAGACTAGAGCGTCTAAGGTCCAAGACCAAAGAGGGATGATTATGGGTCGTTCTCTGGAATGGGGGCTGCTCTTTAAGTCCTTGCAATACCAGCAAGTTGATGGTGAAAGGGGATAAGACAACAAGGTTGTGGGGTCAATACCGGAGAGGCCCGGAAGCCATCCATCATCATGGATAACGTCATGCCAGCCTTGTGCTAAAGCCCCAACAGTATCATCTCATACAGCCTTTTCAGGCCTTCCACGGGAAAACTGACCAAACAGCCCCGCTTTGAGCCACTCGCTGCCACCTAAAGAGCCTCGTGTCCCCCGGCGTCCCAGACATGTCCTTCTTAGGTGGTAGCTCTGCGTGTTCTCGGCAGCGGAAATGACTAATTCTAGACCCTCCTTCAGCTGCACCGCAAATCGTCCTACAAATGCCTCACTGCAGAGGCGCCGGCGCTCTAATTGTCCTGAGGAAGAATGAGCAATGCCAGCTGCGAGCTGCGGGAGCGCAAAATCTCCGTGAGGAACCGAAGGCCCCCCTGAATCTGACTGGAAGTAAGTTCAGGGCAATCTTTTTCGTGTTTAAAAATAAGACCAAACCCGGAAGCATGGGAGGGGTGGACTCAAGATCCAAGAAGAGTGTCTGCTGCAACAGCCTCAAAATACCTCCTCCTGGAGCGTGAGGAGACGGAGGACTGACGCGAGCTCACATCTGTTCCGGGCACCCGGCGGCCCACAGAGCAAAGGTTCCCTGGTTAGAGGTTTGTTTGCTTGTTTGTTTGTTTTCCTTCATTCTTCCGCTGCCTTGTCTCTTCATCTTATTCCCTTCACTCTTAAGAACGTCTAGTGTTCACAAACTTGTCCTCCACCATCCCAAGGAAGTGTCCGAGATGTTAGTCTCCATCCCAGCCCTTCCAAAGGAAACCCCGTAAATGCCATTGCTTTAGATAGGTTTTCTAGGCGCAGAGCCTGGGGTGAAGACTCTTGGAGATGAGTTTTCCGGGGAAAGGGGCTCTCGACACTGGAAGCAACAAGCAGGTTGAATCAGAGAAAGGCACTAAGAAAGTATGCAGTCTCAGCAGGGTCTGGCTACAGCCAAATCCCAAGGAGAACTGTGGCTACAAAAAGTGCCAGAGTGCCAGTCCCCGGTAAAAGGTGCCAGAGTGCCAGTCCTCAGTAAAAGGTGCCAGAGTGCCAGTGCTCGGTAGATCTAGCCTTTGCTCTCCCATCAGCTTGATCTTGGCTGTGCGCTAAGGGGAGTTCGTACGAGAGAGAATTTCCAGTTCGACAATACATTTGGCCTGGGGCAGTTCTCCCAAGAAAGAGCTTCCCGACTCAGTGTCTGCAGCTCCCTCTACGTGGTCACGGAGTCTGTCCTCTCAGAGGGTACAACACTTTCTGATACAATGTAAATGAGGCCTATTTGTGGAGACCCGCAGAGAGGGCAGCCAGGAAAGCTCTCCTCTCCCGACTTGGGATAGGAGTACAGCCACTGCCTTGCAGCTCATGGGGGGCACATGTCCCAAGTTCATGGGCTAAAGGCACCAAAGAGTATTTTGATAAAGTTTATTAAGGTGCAGAAAAGAAAAGGCAGTGAGTTGTTTGGGTCTAGGCAAATACAGCCCCAGAAAGTAGAGTGATGGGATAAGTGGTATATTTGGAAATTTGGTTTAAGGAACCAAATTTAAGTGTCAAGTGGGACAGTTTTGACCTTTGAACTAATTCAGTATGGACATTGAGCACAAAAGAGCAGAGGCTTTGAAGTCAGAGATTCAGGATGCAAATACCGACACTGCTACTCTTAAGGCTATGTGGGATCCGTTACGTGATTCTAGGCCAACCGTTCAAAGTCTGAAATGCATCCCTCCTCTGGAACATGGAGAAGATGATGTACACCCACCAGAGTAATTCACGGATTCAAAAGTATGTCTGTGATGCTCAGCAAAATGCCTGGTATCCAGAACTCCATTCTTTGGGTTGTAAACATCAGAAAGTGGGTTAAGCATTAACCAAGAGGAGCCTTGGGCTGAGCTGACCTCTGAGCATCTCAAGTCTTAACCAAATCCTCCAGGCTGGGAGATGCCATGTCCTGCAGGAATGGGCCTGCATGCGTCCTCAGGTCCTGGTCTTAACCAAATCCTCCAGGCTGGGAGATGCCATGTCCTGCAGGAATGGGTCTGCATGCGTCCTCAGGTCCTGGTCTTAACCAAATCCTCCAGGCTGGGAGATGCCATGTCCTGCAGGAATGGGTCTGCATGCGTCCTCAGGTCCTGGTCTTAACCAAATCCTCCAGGCTGGGAGATGCCATGTCCTGCAGGAATGGGCCTGCATGCGTCCTCAGGTCCTGGTCTTAACCAAATCCTCCAGGCTGGGAGATGCCATGTCCTGCAGGAATGGGCCTGCATGCGTCCTCAGGTCCTGGTCTTAACCAAATCCTCCAGGCTGGGAGATGCCATGTCCTGCAGGAATGGGCCTGCATGCGTCCTCAGGTCCTGGTCTTAACCAAATCCTCCAGGCTGGGAGATGCCATGTCCTGCAGGAATGGGTCTGCATGCGTCCTCAGGTCCTGGTCTTAACCAAATCCTCCAGGCTGGGAGATGCCATGTCCTGCAGGAATGGGCCTGCATGCGTCCTCAGGTCCTGGTCTTAACCAAATCCTCCAGGCTGGGAGATGCCATGTCCTGCAGGAATGGGCCTGCATGCGTCCTCAGGTCCTGGTCTTAACCAAATCCTCCAGGCTGGGAGATGCCATGTCCTGCAGGAATGGGCCTGCATGCGTCCTCAGGTCCTGGTCTTGGTCTTTGCTTGGGGTTTTCCTCTTCCCCTTCCCTCCGGACTGGTCATGCCTACTCCTTCATTCCTAACTGGGAGCCCAGGGATCCAGCTGCCACAAAGGAACCAGCTCTCCTCTGAGCCCAGTCCCCAGTTCCTTGTGAGAAGAGGCTAACTGGCCATGCCTGGGGTCACATCCACCCCCCGCTGTGTCCCAGGGGGGTAAGCTTTCAGATGCCATTTTCCATGGATTTCAAGGCAAGGAGCAGTTTCCAGAAGAAAGTAGGTAGTAATGGAAACTGCTACCGAAAGGTCACTCCGTGATAAAGTATTCAACAGCAGGAGCCACTGCCACTCACAATGTCGCTTTAGAATATCCCTCAACGTAGAGAAGATAATATCATGAATCGCTAACTAGCTTAGGTTTTGACTTCACAAATCTTCAACTGCCTGAAGAGAGATCTCTCGTTTGTGAGGTGGCTCGCTCACAATCTCCCAGAACTACTCCTTCCAGAGGAGAACCCAGCCCTTACTTGATAATCCATGTCACAGTCGGTGCCCTGCACTGTGTTCATTAGGAAAGCGAGCATCAGACATTGGCCTAACTGTGAAACAGAGGCTTGACAAGGAGCGGAATGAATGTTAGAAATGGGCTTTCACTGGCCTAAGGGAATTTACAGGCATGTGAAGTGAATGGATCAGCAGAAACACTTTAGAGACACATCCCTTTATTATATGAATGGGAAGCCCGGGTATTCCGTTGCCTACGCTCTCAGGAAAGGTGCCTGAGTTCTCACCTTTCAAGCAGCCTATGGCCAGGCACTAATTAGGACTCCAGTTCTCTCAGAGATTCGAGACTTTCTAGACCTTAAAGAGCTGGGTGCCACTGTGTGCCTCGTGCCTGGCCTTACTCTGAGTCTCTCTTTGGCTCACACCAAGGGTCAGCCGACGGGGGAGACGCCAGCCCTCTCCACCTTGTCCTTGGTAGGCAGCTAGCAACCTTGTCAAGTGCGGTTTCCTGCGCCCCCATCCAAAGGTTCGTAAAGGAAGCCAACTGTGTAACACCAGGCCCCTGCATCCCAGAGCTTGCTGGCTTCCCAGTGCGCTGGAGATGTGCTCTGCTCCAGACCTGCATCAGACACTCTACCACCCCAAAGCCTTTAGAGGCCCTCAAAATTTCAGTCCTATCGGAGCCCGGGAAATGTTGGCCTTACATGGAAATGGGGTTGTGTAGATGAGATCAGACTAGAATCGACAGCCCCCTAATTTTGTATTATATAAAGAAATATTTTATTGCATATTAAAATGACTAGTGTCTTTGTAAAAGGGAAAGTTTAGACACAGACCAGACATGCCCAGAAGAAAGCTAGTGGGCTGAGACACGTTCAGTCTGTGGCACCGCCATATTGCGCAGGCTCTGGGCAACTCCACTGTACTTTATGAACCAATAGAAGTAGAAAGGACGTGAGACCTCGGATGAATATGGAAATAGTCCAAACCCATCAATTTACCTGCAAGTGTCCCTCAAGACTTGAAAGAGTCTAAGGACACATTTTGCATGTGTGTGTGTGAGTGTGTGTGTGATAGAGATCAATACAGCATTGGTCTACCTCACTGCAGTGTAGAATGGTTAACAGTGAGCGTTTTGGAGTTACACAGGCCTAAATTCTAATCTTGATTCTGCCATTTGTAATGTCCATGAGTTACTTAAATCCTCCCGGCTTCAGTTACCTGGATTGAAAATGGGACGATAATAAGGACTAAAGGAGCCAGTGGATCGCAGAAAACAAGCACTTAGTCAGTTAATACTTTGCAAAATGTCTCTTGGACCCAAGACCTGGGGACACAAATCATTCTAGAGACCCTTAAGAGCCAAAGACAAGCCCTCTAGAGCGTGGTTAGCAAGCTGGTGAACTCCAGGGCATCGAGTCCATATGCCCATAGCAAAACAACAACCAAAGAATCAGGCCTCAAACAAACAATGCCACTGCTAATCTTAGAGAAGTCAAGAAGCAGAACCCCTAAACAGACAAAACATTACAAAGTAGAAAAACAACAGACAGTATGGTAGTGTATTGCTCAAAGAAGAGAGTAAATCCAACCCAACAGTGAATAAGGAAATTAATACAATGTTCCCAGAGTTGGAGGGTAGAAGCCTGGACCCCTACAGCCCTGACAAGCTACGCTCAGCTACGCATTCTCAACACCCCAGTTACAGAGGTAAACAACAGTGAAGTGGAGAAAGGAAATTTACTCAACGTGATAGTAATTCTTGGTTGTATTCTTTTTTTTTTTTTGGTTTTTTTTCGAGACAGGGTTTCTCTGTGTAGCTTTGCGCCTTTCCTGGAACTCACTTGGTAGCCCAGGCTGGCCTCGAACTCACAGAGATCCGCCTGGCTCTGCCTCCCGAGTGCTGGGATTAAAGGCGTGCGCCACCAACGCCCAGCTTGGTTGTATTCTTGACTCTATCTGGAAGTAACTAAAACCCAAGAGGCTGGTCATACCAGTGAGGGGTTTTTCTTAATCAGTTGACCTGGGAAAATCCACCTTTAATCTGGATCTTTTGGGGTGGGATGGTCCACCTTTAATCTGGGCTATGCCTTCTGGTAGCAGCCAAAATAAAGGACATGGAAGAGGGAAGTTTTTGCTCTTTGCCTGCTTGCTCTTGTTGGCAAGTTCATCCTTTCATGGGCATTAGAGCCGACTTCTTTGGGATTCTGGAGCATGCTGAGACATCCAACTTCATGAACTTTATGACAACTGGTTTCTTGGACTTTCCATTGGTAGACAGTCATTGTTAGACTAGGTGGACCACAGTCTATAAGCTACTCTAATAAATCCATATATATAGATAGATACATACATACATACATATAAATATTCTAATGAGACAACTGTGCCCCTCCCATTGGCCATTAGAATAGTAAATTAATGGGCTTCAATGAATTGGAATTTCCTCAGGAATCTCCTGATCGAAATGTAGGAAGAAGAGAAAGCTGAAGTCCAGTGCCAGGCAGAGGGAGCACTTATCCCCCCCCCCCCCCCCCCCCCCCCCCCCCCCCCCCCGAGAGAGTTCACACAATTCTGACAACTTACCACCTTGCAGGGCAGACTGGAGCTGAGACAATGATAGATCAATGATGGACAGAACTACACCTTGACAAAGACTGCTTAGTTATGCATACCTCGTGCTTTTATTTAAACCTGTGCCTTATGTCAGGATCTGGAAAATGGGGGTCACTGGACCTCATTTCTCTTCATAATGTGGCCACGTTGAATGTACTAGTCAAGAGTTCTCTAGAGGAACAGAGGGACAGAACTGATAAAACGAATCTCTCTCTCTCCTCTCTCTCTCTCTCTCTCTCTCTCTCTCTCTCTCTCTCTCTCTCTCTCTCCCTTCCTCCCTCCCTCCCCCTCCCCCTCCCCCTCCATACACACACACAAACACACACACATCCCTCTGGCTAGCACACACACACACACACACACACACACACACACACACACACACACATCCCTCTGGCTAGCACTGGACTTCAGCTTTCTCTGCCTCCTACATGAGATTCCTGAGGAAATTTCAATTCCTTGAGGCCCGTTAATTTACTATTCTAATGGCCAATGGGAGGGCACAGTTGTCTCATTAGAATATCTTTGTTCCTGCCAGGAAAGATTACAACATTATGAAATAAATAGCATCCCCTAGGAGTTCAAGTCTGGTTTGACAATTAAAATTAAACATTACTCATAGTACTAATAGACTAAAGAAAAAAAAAAAATAACAAACCAGCAGATCAATAGATGCAGAAAAGTCATTTGATAAAATTTTAACATCCATTGTTGACAAAAAAAATCCTTTTTTTTTTTTTTGGAAGAAATTCTTTTTGCTGAGGAAAACTGGGAATATAAGAGAACTTTACATGATGACGTGGAACCTTGAGAAGCTATGGGTCATAGGAAGTTACAGGCCACATGAAGGTACAGGCCACGGGAATTCACATTTGTTGCTGGTAGAAATACAAACTCACAGTCACCCTAAGTTTGTTTTCATTTTTAGATTCCTTTATTTTTATTTTATGTGTATGGGTGTTTTACCTGCATGTGTGTCTGGGTGCCATGTGAGTGCCTAGTGCCCAAAGAGGCCAGAAGAGGGCATCAGATCACCTAGAACTAGAGTTACAGATGATTGTGAGCCATCATATAGATGCTGGAAATTAAATCTGGCCCCCTTTCACCTGGAAGCATTTCTGGCTTGTCACTTTTTAAAGAAGAATTTTCCCCCTGACTTTTACATGAGATGAGATCACAGCAATGATTCTGCTCCTGTGTGTGAATTAGAAGACTGGGCTCAGGCTCCTTCTGTCTCTTAGAAGGGCTCCTTGTCACAGCGCTGCCCTAGGCTTCACCCCAGTTGCTGATACAGTGGCAGATTTCTTTAATTTGGAAAGAAAACTCAACATCTGTCACATCATGAATGGCATGATGGATCCAGGCCCTGAAAATCACATTCCTGAATGCTCCAGAGGACTCATCTTCAGGCAAATATATAAAAGGTATATTTTCTTGCAACAGCTACTTCAAAAGTCGGTTCTGACAGGAAAACATTTGGATCTAGGTAAAATGAAATTATAGATGGCACAGAACAATTGGAGGACTTCGAGATGCACACATGTGTGACTGAGTCACTTCCCGGTCTTGATCGACTAAACCGTTCCTCTTGACTCTAAAACTCTTGCAGTTTAACTATGTTTCTATGTGCTTGGATGAGCTCACTGCCTCTGTAAACTAGTGCCCATGTCTTTCTCTTAGCAGAAAGAATAGCTTCCTCTCACTCATCATCAAAGCATCTACACGGATGGACAGCTTCTGGTTAGTCCCTCCATCACAGTGCTAGTTCATTTGCAGATAATTGCAGATAATCATTTGCAGACACCTAAGCTGTCCCTGTGTAAAATAAAGGACACCGTGAGGACTGAGTTGATGGTCCCTTATCTGTCCTAGGCTGAGCTTTTCAATCTCTTCAACGCAGAGACCTCACAGCAGAGCACTGTCAACCTCTTCATCACTCAGGCTAACCTTCCAGGTGGTGGTGGGGAGTCAGGGCCAGCAGGCCATTGCTCCAGAAGCCCTGTGCAGAGTCATTGCCTAAGCCTGGGGGCACAGCCGCCGGCATGGCACTGCCCGGTGAATGCTGACTCAGTCATTGTAATTTGGACAAGTTGCATAAACTCTGCATTCGGTTTCCAACATTTTAGAATGGAGATGGTCATATGAAGGAAGTATTAAGTGTGAAAGAGTGCTTCATGCTTCAGAGACTGCTGCGGGTACGAGGCAGAGGGTCGGGGGATTAGAACATGTTTTCTGGACATGGCAGGCCAGTTGCATATCTGAACACACAGCCGTTGTGACAGCATACACCAGGTCTGTACCAACTCAATCCAGACAATAATCCAGCCTGGAGAGGGGAGATGAGCACAGAGTCCCACCCCTAGCTGAGGATCAACTGGTGGCCTTTGAGAGAGGAGTCAGTTGTCATTAAGGGTGTGGCTCCTGGTGGGTTGACCATGCTCCAGGGCAAGGCCACACATCCAAGAGTTACGGGCAGCACAATCACTGGACCTGATTGTTAAAAAAAAAAAAAAAAAAAAAAAAAAAAAGGACACACAGTTAGATGAGTATGGAAGTGGGGGTGGATTTGGGGGGAGGTAGGAGAGGGGTGAACACAATCAAAATGTATTGTATGAATTCTTGAAGAATAACGGGGAGAGAGAAAGTGAGAGACAGAGACAGAGAGAGACAGAGACAGAAAGGAAAGAAAACATCAGACCAGAGTCAGGAATCTGAGTACTGCCAAAGCTGCTACCATCTTTATGATATTCCCTGAGACTCAATTTTTTCATCTGTGAAGTGGGTATTCAGCAGGTGCTTTCAGCTCATGCTCTGCAGCATCAAATAAGATGGTGAATTTAAGAATCCTGTAAATGAGGTTATGGAGACAGCTCTGCAAGCGTGAGCACCCAAGAACGTAAATCCTCAGCATCCATGTAAAAAGCCTGGAATGGCCACATGTGCCCATAACCTTAGTGTTAGCAGGTAGAGATCCCAAGAGCTTGCTGGCCAGCCAGCCTAGCGCAGACTTCTAGTTCAGTGACAGACCCTGTTTCAAGGCAGCAAGACAAACAGTTATACATGCAGACACCCAGTGTCTTCTTCTGACCTTCACATGCATGGACATGTGTACCTGCATGTGTGCTCAAGCATGTGCAAGAACAGACACACAAACACACATACACACAAACACACAAACAGGTAGCATTATACAACTGAACAGGTTGTATTTAGAAACATATATGTATATATATATGCATACAACAACAATTAATGAAAAAAGAGGCCATGAGTTTGATGGAGCATGGGGAGGGGTATATGGGAGATTTTAGAGGTAGGAAAGTGCTGGGAGAAATGCTGTAATTAAATTATAATTTAAAAAATATATAAAGCAAAGAAGAACCCTAAAAATTAAAAATAAATCAAATTAAAGAACATCAACTTGTAGACTTGATGAGGTCTAATTGTCAGAAAGTTGAAGATATGATACAAATATAAAATGAACATGTGACACAGCTGTTTTTAATTAGTTAATAAAGGAATCATTCATTATTAGTAAGGCTGGCTCTAAGCCCATGCAAGGGTCTTTATTCATAATTTAATGACAAATTTCAGGATACAATTTTAAGTCAGTTACCAAAACTGGCAAACATACAACAATGTGATGAACTATGTATGACCTTTGGGATTATTTTTTTCTATGAGGTGGATGCATTTTTATTGGATGGAAAAAAATCTACATGTTAACATAGTAACTAGGATATACTCAAATAATAAAGGCAAATGCTGATTCACAGCCCTAGACAATTGAACCTTGAACTGGGCCAATTAATAATGACATCAGAAAGACACACAGTCATCTTTTTGTCTCCTTTCAGAATTCTGGATAATAAATAATGCTTACCAAAAGAAAACCTCATTTCCCCAGTCCATCCCCGAATTGGATAGGCTCTTATAGTCCAGGGACATTCAGCGTAGTTGGGCCTTTGAATCCCCTAGTGTCTTCATTTTCTACATTGTGACCCAAATGGCCAAAGGCTTGGTGAAGTTATCTCAGGGTTCTCTGAGTCACTGCTGACCTTGGGCAGTTTACTTCTTCAAAGCCAGAGCGGCAGGGAGTCTCTGACTTCCTCAGACAGCTACAGAAAGGGCTTACCTGATGATGTCAGCTCCACTCAGGATAATCCCTGTTCACTACCCAAACAAAAGTCAACTGACTATGAACCTTAGCTAAGTCTGCAATAGCCCTTGACCTTGACCATGTAATGTAACTCCATGAGAATGACAGCCTTTGCTGTGTTCTGGTGGTTAGAGGCAGGTCTAAGTTTCCACACACCCAAAGGGACATGGTTCAATGGGAAGCTACTCAAGCTGCCCTAAGGTATGGCCACCAAACCTGGGGACCTTAGTGATGCTTGGACCCTGGCAGAAATTCTGATGTGAATGATTTAGGACAAGAACCTGACACTACTATCTTTTGAGAACTTCCTCAAATAAGTAGACAGTGGCCAGGACTGAGACCTTCCTTGAGCTAGCTTTTCACTTGCAAGTTACAGACCCCAGGCTATGGGATAATGCTCTTGTACACTGTAAAGATATGCCACTCAAATTGGTTTAATAAAACGCTGATTGGCTGGCAGCTGGGCAGGAAGTTAGGTAGGAAAGCCAAACTCAGAATGCTGAGAAGGAGGGCAGTGAAGGGGTTGCCAGCCAGACACAGAGGAAGCAAGAAGAGTATGCAGTTTTGAGAAAAGGTGCCAAACCATGTGGCTAAACATAGATGAGAATTATGGGTTAATTTAAGTGTAAGCTAGTTAATAATAAGCCTAAGCTAAATGGCAGAGCAGTTATAAGTAATATTAAGCCTTGGAGTCAATTATTTAAGAAGTGACTGCTGGGTATTTGGGAAGTGGCAGGCAGGAGAGAAACTTCCACCTACATCCCCTCCCCCACCCCCTTAACTGATGGCCTTTGCATTAGGTCAGTGACTTCAAACAAAGCAACTCACAGACATTTTCAGAGCCCACCGATGGTAATGTAAGGAGGATCAGGGTCTCTGAAGAGAGCTCTGATGTCAAGAAATAGGCCCACAAGTTATGGACAGGACCTAAAAATGTGCCCAGTGACAGCCTGCCACCACACTCTCTCCACAGGCTGGCCCTGGTGAAAGAGCCAGTGAGTGATGGTGAAATGTTTGCCTGGAACCTAGAGAAGAGGTTTTACAATAAAGAATGGTGTTTTGATTTGGGCATCAAGTGTATCTGTGGACTCTGTCTGGCCACAAAACTGAGAAGATAGTCAAAGCCATCCAAAGAGATGTTCTTCCTCCACCTCTCACATTTGGCTCCACAGCCATGCCTTGCATCCATGTTGAGAAGATTCTCAAAAAAGAAAGGAGAGAAAACAACCCAGGGTGTTGTAGTTTGTCCAATGCACAGACGGCTGTCATGTTTCTCACAGGAAGTCACTACTGCGGAGAGGCCTCTGCAAGCAGGTTAGCATTTTGTTGCTACATTGCCAAAAGCTGAACTGGAACCTGACTGTGGCTCCTCCTTCCTCTGCAGAGGACTGGTTTGCATGCATTCAGCCTGTTTCACCTTCCACGCATGCCCACTCCTCCGAGACTTGACATTTATCATTGTAAAGAACGTTCTACAAAATACAAAGGTTTTGATGCTCCTGGCCTCGGGTGTTAAATACCAAGAGCAGCCTAGGGTGCTGTGATAACCAAAATTCCTCATGTCCCACTGGGGCTGTGCTACCCATGCCGGTATGAGAACCACCAGCTAGCTCTGGGTTGGGTGTGCAGCCTCTTTCTTCAGGGCAGTGACTCTCCCATCCGAGTTCTAACCAGGTCCTGCCCCAATCAGCTTCTGAGATCAAATAAGATCAAGTTCAGGGTAGTCTGGCCATAGAAATGGTGGTGATTCTCAATTCTGGCTGTTACGGAATTCCCTGGAGAGATTTCCAAACCTCTCATGGCCTGGGAGCCACCTCCAGAGATCCTGATATGACTGGGCTCACTTGACGGTTAGGAATCTGTGCTGCAGAGGAGAACAGGGTCTCTTTCAGACTCTTAGTCTTCTAGATCAAATAATATAAAAACAGACTCGGGAGGAAACTCCAGAGCAGTTGTATTGGAGTTTGAGAGGCAAGCACGGCAGGACAGGCAAGCTGGAGCTCCTGCAGCTGCAAGGAAGATGAAGAGGGGGAGAGGAAAGCGAGTCAGAGGTCAAGAGGTGACGCGTGGGAGAAGGTGGTGGGTGCCCTCCCCAGCACTGGGGAGGAAGACTCAAGGCTAGCCTGGTCTATATAGCAAGTTGCAGGCCAGGCAGGGCTACATCGTATAACAAAAATATAAAACTAGTGAACATCTATTGATGGCCAATGGAGAGCTAAGTGACTGCTCAGTGGTTTAAACATTCACTGCTTTTGCAGAGGGTTCAGTTCTGAGCCTCCACACGGCATCTTACAACAGTCTGCCATGTCTGTTCCGGGGGATCTGCACTGGGAACCAAACCCAGTTCCTCTGGGAGGGCAGCCAGTGCTCTTACCCTCTCTCTGATCCATCTCTCCAGCCCCATCTTTTGGCAGTCTAGAATAGAATAGCATCCCCTCACTAGGGGCCAGAGGTATGCTTCAGAGCCCATTCAATCAATCAAAAGTCATACAACAGACTAAATGTAAAAATTAAAGTCTATAAAATAGCTGTGCTTTACTAAGGGCCTTCTCTTCATGGCCTTCAACAAAGCTCCGCTACTGCCATCTTCCTCCCTTTCCTTTACATGGTATTTTAAATCTTGAGGAGCAGCTATCATGCTTCCTCTTCCTTAGAATCAGCCTGCTACCAGGGGTATGGGAGTTGGGGGTCAAAGCTGACGAGTATTGTTCATCCTCACTGGGCTCCAAATCTTCTAATGTCTGCCTGGATTCTTAACACCAGGAGTGGCAAACCTGTCCCCAGGTGCTTCTAATGTCACCCTTACCGGCCCTGAATCCATGAGCCTGTGCTGCAGACATGGGCAGCATCGACCTTCTTGGGTATCTGGGCAAGGATGGGAGGAGCCACAGCAGCAAGCTGCCTTCCTAGGGGATTAACATTCCACCCAGCTCACCGCCACTCCACCACTGAATCTGGCATCCACTCATGCTGCCCACCTGGTGATAGAAGGTTCCCTGGGAAGAAAACTGTCATGGAAGTCAGCTTCCAGATCCTCTTCTTCAGGAGACCCTATACAGAAGCAGATGGAAAGCTACAGGACAGCTTGGCGGGAGAAACTGAGAACAGAACCTTGGATCTCAGGCTTGAGAACAGGAGTCCTTTGGGCTGCTGCTACTTCCTGGAGGACATCATCACCAGCAGTGTGTTGGGCCCAAAAATGTCTGTGCATAGACCTGCTTAATAATAGTGGTATTCAGCTACCCCACACTGGGATCCTTAATGAGTTATTTCTCCTTGATGGGTCCTAGGAGACTTCACTCCTTTGTTCTCATTTATCTGGCTGAGTTGCCAGGGGAGCTGGTTTAGTAGGGCAGCAAAGATAAGTATTTGTCTGCTCTTACTGAAATCTCACCAGCCAACGGCCGTTTCGCTGTTGTTTTGGGGAATGGAAAAGCTTTAGAACGTATGGCAGAGAGCCAGCCTTTCAAGACATCTGAGAAACTGCCTGTGGTTTGCCTCCCGTCCAGTCGTCCCCTTATTTGTAAGACTTGTCAGAAATGCCAGGAAGGAAGTAGGGGGACTTTGCAATTGCCACGTGCCAGGATGTAAATCCTCTCACCTTGGCTGATTTCAAGTTGTCAACATTTAACAACCGCTGTCCTACTTCCCCATCCAGCCTCTCAAGCATGCCACGCAATTGTTAGCTCCCTAGGGAATATCCATTTGTATTTCCTGAAGTCACATGACTTAAATTCCAGCCCTGCTCCCTCTGGTGCTGTGCCTGACAACAACTTGGGAAGACAGATGCTCAGAGACCTTAAGAAGAAAGAGCCCCCCGGGAAGGCTAGGGAATTGAGAAGAAAAAAAAAACCGCCCTCAGAGCAGAGACTTGGAAGCTGTGTGGAGAGAGAGGTAAAGATGCCACCCTGCAGAGCCGGGAACAAATTCTTCTAGAAGGTCTCCAGTTTAATTAGCCCATTTCTGGAATCTAGGAGGTATGAACAACACACATTTTGAAATAACCCAGGGAAGGGAGCACAAAACTGAAGACGTGCCTGGGAGTCCAGAAGGACTAGGATGGGGTTCATTGAGTTCCTAGACACAAACATGGGATCCCCTTGTTGAGCAGCAGGGGTATAGGAACCATCTGTCCATGAGGCGCTGAGCAGCCTGGAGAAGTCTGGCCTGTGTGTGCAGATAGTCACTCAATGCTATCTCTCAAAAAAATTATTCTATATTGGTATTCAGATACAGATAATACTTTATAAAACAAGCCCCTAACCCCAGACCCCCCCAAATAAAAGAGAAATGTGTGCCTCATTGCTTTAAGCAGTGAACATGAGTTCCATAGTGTGAGAATTCCCCTGTAGAACATGCAGACGTGGATAACCAAAGCCAACATTCACCGTGTCCTGGACACAGTTAACAAACTTTTCATCTCTCAGTACTTAATCCTCAGGACTACTCTATGAACTAGGTCCTGTTCTTAAGCTCACATCACAGATGAGGAAACTGAGGCACAGACTATTTCTATAACTTGCCTGAATTTTAATGCTAGTGAGTAGCAGAAGGAGAGGGTGAGCTGGCCACATTGCTAAGTTGTGTGGGCTTGACTGGCTGAGATCGCCCTTGGTTACCACCCCAGCCTTGGGTACCGTATGCTCTAGGCATTTGCACATCTTCCAAGTTTCCTTTTGACTGACAGCTCTTCCAAGGCAGAGTCCCAATGATCTGGCTAATTAGAGTACCAGAGAAGCCCACTAAGCTAATGGGCTCTGGCTGCAATCCTAGAGAATGAAAGAATCTTGACAACACCGAGTCTATGCAAGAACAAGGCCTGATGCTTGTGAGAGTCTTGGAAATAAAAGTCTCTAGAGCCAAGTGTAGAGACTTCCAGATCAGCCCAGATCTCCACCCTCTCTGCCTACAAGAGCAGAATATGGAGCTCTAGGGCTGCCCAAGGGCCTATGACCGAAGACACCACAGCGCTTCATCAACACTACTTTCCAGCTGAGGCAATGGACTCTCACAGGGCGGGTGATTGCCAAAGGCAAGTTATAGGAACTAGGTTTGTGCCCCATATCAGCTGAGTCTCAAAACGAACATTTTCTTCACTTCTTTGGGTTGCTTTTCAGGCCTCCAAATAATCTTTGTTGAAAAATGTCACTTTTTACTTCTTCCTGTACAACAATCTCTCTTCTAGGAAAACAAAAGTTTGTAGCTTTTGCCAATTATACTGAAAAGTATATCCAGCTTACATACCCCCATGTGAACCTCTGAAGTCATAATAAGCACTTGTTAGTGAGGAATGAATGAGTGAGTGAGTGGGTCAATGGATGGATGTTGGAGGAGTAGATGATGGGTGATGAGAAATACCAATCTATCCATTCATCCATCACCCATCATCTACTCCTCCAACAGCATGGATGGTCAGAGCCTAGCCCATTGTGGGCAAAAGCAAAAGACACACAGGTGCATTTCTCATGTGTCCAGTGCCTAATGTTAGGAGAAATGTTCAAAGGATTTTGTTCGTTCTAGGGTAACTTTTTTAATTAAAGCAGAGATTTCCAATAGCTCACATCTTAGGAAGGTCCCCTGGGTCTAGGAATGGAAAGTTACTAGGCTATCACAGATAAAGCCCTTCTACTCTAAGCTGGAACCGTGTGTTCATAGAGCAGAGAAAATATGCAAGTGACTACAGTTTATGAAATAGCTTTGTTGAGGTCAAGGAAGGCTTGAGGTGAGACAGCAAGGACTCTGACCAGGGATGTGGGGACCAGGCATCTTCCCCTGTTCTTCCTGTGTCTGACCGATGACCTTGGGAGTTGTGGGGCATCTGGGGCTCAGTTTTCCATTTGTGATGTGATATAGATTAGCATAGAACCTGGAATATCACAGGTGCTCAGTTAATGATGGAGAAAAGAAAAATGAGTCTCAAGCAGTGTGACAGATTCAGAGTTTTAATTATACTTACTCTGCTCCTCCACTTCATCTAAGGCTGTAGGACTGTAATCTAAGCCCTGTGAGAAGGGAGGGGCACTGTCCTGGGGATGTGGCCTCCAGTGCATTGGAGAGGAAAGAAATTCCACAGAGCATAAACCAGGAAGAAGAAAAGTAAGCCGTGTGTGCACAGTTCTTCATCTCCCATCAATCACTGTGAGGTCGTTCAGTGCCCTCCTCCAGTCAGGGTTAACCTGTTTTATGTGACTGCAACAAAACACTTGAGAGCGGGTCCTTTAAAAACCAGGTAGTCACTTTCCTGAAGAGAGACGGGGAGGAGTGGATGGGGAGGGGAGTTAGGGGAGGGAATGAGAGGAGAAGAGGGGGGGGACTATAAAAATAACTGAAAAGAGAAAGAGAGAGACAGGAAGGAAGGAAGGAAGGGAGGGAGGGAGGGAGGGAGGGAGGAAGGAAGGAAGGAAGGAAGGAAGGAAGGAAGGAAGGAAGGAAGGAAGGAAGGAAGGAAAGAAGAGAGGGAAAAAACGGGTAGTCACATCAATCCCAGCTGGAGTGAGGCTCCCACAGCAGGACAATAGCGGCACTGTAGACAGGAGAGATCACGTGGCTAAAGGAAGCCAGAACAGGTCAGGGCTGGACTTACTCTTTCCAACAACCCATTCTCTTCAAAATTAACTTCCTCCAAGAACCCAGCACTAATTCTTGTTCAGGGCAGAGTGACTTAATTACATTCCACTAGGCACCTTCTCTTAGAGGACCGAGGACCAAAATATATAAACACTTGCTGTTTTAAGGCAAACAGAGTTAGCTTATTCTATTAATTTGTGTTTGAGCTTTGTAACCTTTAATCATTAACCTTGTGACTGAACACTCTGCCATGTGATCATTGGCTGTTAGCCTCCCCCCTTTATGTTGCTTGGTGTTTCAGTTACCATTTCTAACAGATTATCTTTTCCTTGTTGTGGTTTTTGTTAACAGTTCCACGCATGTATATAATGAATTTCAGTAGTTTTCTCTCCCTGTCCCCTCTGTGATTCCCTCTCATTTCCCCACTGAAGCCGTTCTCCTCTCCTGCAGACAGGGAAGACAAGGAGCACATATGCTGAAGCTGGAAGGCTAAGCCACGTGGCTGGCAAATCCTTCTTAAGTCCTCATTCCATCTTGAGTTAGGCAATACTTCCCCAGCCCACTATCAGCTGCTCTCTCTCTCTCCTGCTCCTGTGTCCTGACCACAGCTGCTCTTGGGTCACATGAAATACAATGTTCATACTTTCCAGTGCTCGGGTGTCCTTATGTAAGGGGGATCGTCCTCCTTACAACACCACAGCAGTCCCCAGAAGCACCCACTAGCTTCCCGTCCTTCAGAAAGCAACCAGCGAGAAAGGGTGGCTAGGTGTCTCTGTGTTCATCCCTTTGCTCAGCCTGCTGCTCTGAAGCTTTTTGGTCCCCCACGGTTCCTCTGAGATTGATCTGTACAGCTAAAAATCTCCAGGCTCTGTCCCTTCCACTCCCCACCTCGGTTACAGAAAAGAAGATTGTTGGTGGCCTAGCATGGCGCTGTTTTTTCTCCTTCAACACTGGGATCATGAGCAGGTCAAGATGCTCAGAATGGAAAAGTAAGAAAACACAAAGACTTAAACAAACAAAAACCAGTGTCATATGAACAGAGAAGAGCCACGCAAGTTTCAAGGAGTGTGGAATAATATAGATGTCTCATTTGGGGCTGAGCATTCAACAGTCACTAATTCTCAGCACCCTGACCAGTTATGAATCTCTTTTATTAACTGTTTCCCACCGCAAAAAGACACTTCTCTGATCTTGAGAGCAGCGTTTATCCGTAGGTATAAACATTCTTATTCAGAAGTTTAATAGCATGCACATTTATCAAAATAACAATAGTAGGTTTCTCACTAGGTCCTTTGATCTCCACAGCCATAAGCCTCTGATTGGGTTTCCGTACAGGCATGATTTTACTCCTATGAGAATGTCTCAGGTCCAATCAGAAACAATTGCTTCCATGCCACTATGGCACCAGTAGACACATTTTGCCTGACAGGTTGGTGGCACAGTATGCAGGGGCCACCTCTAGGTTAGACTATTGATGACTTTTTCCCAGGACCCTGCATGGCACCTTTCTGCATTATGAAAGTGAGCCAGCAGGGAGAGAGTTTTTTTTAGGTTAGTTCCAGCTTCATTTCTCTTATAGCCTAAGCGTGTGTTGCCATTATCAATAGGGTCTTCCTATCAAGCTCTGGTGGGAAACCAAGAGTAACGACAATAGCCTAGACTGCATTGGAGGCTTCTGAAACCTCTCTCATCAGCAGCATTCAGGGAGGTGTCCCAAACATGACACTGAGATTTTTGTTTAATAGCCTATAGCTCCCGGGAACAGCAGCATCCACCCATGCAGGGTACCTCCATTTGAACTTATTTGTTTAGTAGATTTTTAAAGATTTATTTAATTTATTTTATGTATATGAGTGTTTTTGCTTGCACTTATGTGTTTGCGCTGTGTGAATGCCTGGTGCCCAAGGAAGGAGTTGGATCTCCTTGAACCGGAGTTATGGATGGTTGTGAGCCTCCATGTGGATGCTGGGAATGGAACCTGGGTCCTCTGGAAGAGCAGTTAGTGCTCTTAACTGTTGAATCATCTCTTTATGCATATATATGTTGTTTTTCGAGACAGAGTTTCTCTGTGTAGCCCTCGCTGACCTGGAACTCACTTTATAGATCAGGCTGCCCTCAAACTCATGGAGATTCACTTGCCTCTGCCTCCCAAGTGCTGAGATTAAGGCGTATTCCATCACACCTGGCCATTAATTAATATTTTTAACTGGTTACAAAGTTGTGGTTTGCACAGGCTTTTCATACATCCTTGGTTTGGGTTAGCCCTTCCCTCTCTCCTCTCCCCTATCTCCCTACCCAAGACCGTCTTAAATCTTTCCACCCCAGAGTCCCCGTCTCTACTTTCTTATCACTTGTATCCTATTATGCCTCCCTCCCTTAGGGCCTCTTCCCTTCCCCTCTCTCACATTACCCCTACTCTAAAGTTGTGTGAGGATCTTGTTCGCATGGAAAGACAGCCCCCCCTTCCCCACTTTCTCAAATCCTCTCCATCCTCTTTGATCCCAACTCCCTATTCCAACAACCAGGCAGCCAGGAAAGAGGTACTGGTGAAGTGTGGCATTTGGGTGGGGATAGCTGGAAATCAGGGTGGGGAGGGAAGGGGGTCGAATTGCCTGGGGAGACTCACTTAGGATCAGCACCAGTACCGTTGCATGAAAGCATTCTAAAGACTGCTTTGTCTTTAGTTTGAATTAGCAAGGGAAGGCACCATTCAGCAAGAGGCTGGTGTTCCTGGAAGGCACATGAGAAATAAAGGTTTGAGGGAGAAATCTAAGTATGTGGTGTGCCACAGCTCTCAGGTCTGATGTTAGAGGATTTCCTCTCTGTGAAGTCCTTAAGCTCTTCCAGTCCCTATTCATCACTGTGGATTAAGACGGCTGATACTGTGCAGTTCCCATCAAAAGGTAATTCATTGCTTTCATAACAGAGGGGATGGCCACTGGTAGTTAGAAAGGCAGTCTCATTCATCTTTAAAGATAATTTCTATGACTTGGTTGACATTTAATTTAACATAGATCACCCCAAAAGAGTGATTTAATGCCTCGGATTTTTTAAAGTACCATTTTCCTTCCAATAGGTTTCACCTCATACATTTTTGTTTTTATTTGAGAAAAAAATCTGCTTTTAAGAAACAAAGTAATCCCAACTGAGGGTAAGGATAGGACCCTGAAGGTCAAACATCTGACCTTGAATCCAGAGTTAAGCTTCTGTGCTTTGTAGGAGGAAATGAAGATAATTTTTTTTTAAATGTGGATTGTGGAGGTAGATTGTAGCTATGCCTAGAAGATAAAGCCTGAGAAGATGAACCTCCCACTGCAGGCATGGACCAACCTAGCATGGATGCTGTTCCCACAGCTTCTGCATCTCTCTCTCTGTGTCTCTGTCATGAGCTAGTCACTTATGGAGCATTACAAAATAGAAGTGGAGGGAGGTGATCCAGGATTTAGTTTGCATGATGTAGAGCCTCTCAGACTAGAGCTAATGCAGAGTCAAGCCTTTGCTGTGATGAGCCACCGAGGCTACCAGCACTTACCACAGGAATCACCCATGTTCATCAGCTTGTTAAAATCCTGGCTCTGATTCCGTTGGTCTGAGTTGGGGCTGAGATTCTCCATGCTAACAAAGTCCCTCAGTAAGACTGGGGAGATGGCCCACTCAGTGGGTAATAGCCATTCATGTGTAAGCAGGGGATCTCAGTTCAAGTCACCGAACCCACATGATAAGCAGATCCTGTATGTCTGTAACTCTAGCACTGTAGGGGAGGAGGCAGGAGGATCATGGGGAGTGCTGGCTGCCAGCCTAGCTCCAGGTTCCGTGAAAGAACCTGGCTCAAAGGGAACAAGGTGAAGTGTGATAGAGCAGGACATCTAACATCATCCCCTTTTGTCCCCACATACCGCATGTATACATCATTACATACATACATACATACATACATACACACACACGTGTACACACACACACACACACACACACACACACACACAGACATACACACACACAAATAAACTGATACATTAAAACTTGTTAAGAGAACATTGAAAAGGTCCCCAGGGAAAGCCAATGCTGCAGGTGTCTGGTGTCAGGGAGACCCTCTCAAACCTGGCTGCACATTAGCAGCACCCAGAAGCTTTTAAACAGTAGGTACACCCAGCCTATGCCCAAAGACTCTGATTCATATGTTTGTGAGTGGAGCTTCCAGAACCTTTCAACAGGAAAGGTGCAAAGCTACACAGAGAAAACCTGTCTCGAAAAATTAAAAAAAAAAAAAGAGTTGATTAAGAGAAGGAACAGGGAGTGCTTAGGCCTATGGAAATGGTTATGCAGCGAGAGAGAGAAGGGATAAGATGGAGCCCGCTTTTGTTTAGACCGCACATGCGCATGTGGACTTTGGTAGCTATGCCACGCATGCGCATAGATTACATGATCACGCTGCACACGGATTATGTAGGACACAAAGCCCTGGAATGACTAAGCCTCTTGCTTGGTTACTGTACAGCACATGTGCGGTCATGTAGCTGGGGGAGTGGCCAGAAATTCTATCAATGACGTCTTTCGTGACTGTCCTCTCTGTGTCTGTCTGTCTGTCTGTCTCCATACCTGATTTTTAAAGTACCACGAGCCCTTAAAATGTCTGTCCTGTTCAGTTCCAAGCCAGACCAGGAGGGTCACTTGTTCATCTCCCTTCCTTGAAGACTACAGGACCTGTCCCTCTCCACAGGACACCAACCCCAACCAAGGAGAGTAAACACAAAAGCTCAGGCCATCTGACAGCTAAGGAGAGAGTTCATTGAATTGAGAAACAGAAAGACTGAGAGAGGGATAGGGTGGGAATGCAATCCAGATAGGTGATGGCCCAGCATTTACCAAGAGGCAAGAGAGGCACTTCAAACAGAAAAGCCAAGAATTTCTCTTTGTATTGCCTCCTGCTTTCTCTTTCCAGCCTGGTCATGCTTCCCACCCCATCCCATCACTACCACCCCATTCTGCACACCACACACACAGCCTCCCTGCCTTTCCAAAGGCCAGAGGCAGAAGAGGTTAACATCTCTGCCTTCCCAGTCCGACGTGTTTTCTCCCAGTGCTCATGCTAAAACTTAACTATGCTGTGCAGGGTTCTGTGTTCACAAAGATGGCCATGCCATTGTCCTCTCATTCTAGTCTCAAAGAGCCTGTGATATCAGGTGGAAAGAAAGTTTCTGATTAAAAAACAAACAAAACAAAACAAAACTTCACTCAATCAGTTCCTGAGTACTGAAAAAAATCCAGCAAATTTTCCTTATCAAGCACACTGAATACCAGTCAGTATCGAAATACTTTCAGGCGATTTTTACCAGTCCTCACAATGCCCTTTCTAGACAGCCAAACAGAATTCATTTCCATATACACTGAGTCCTGATAGAAAACTTTGAACAAGAGAACTTACTCTCAAGCTATCTACATCACCGATGCAGAGGTCAAGTCCAAGCACATTCCCATTCTGAACATCATTCTTCAGTGAGGGCAGAGCTCGGCCGCACAGGAAGGTGTGCTCATTCAGAAGCTCACCACAGCTAAAGCCGTAATTGGAGCATTCCATTTGCTGGTTCCTAAGTGCTAATCTTGGAGATTGGTGCAGATCTTCAGGAAAGCTAATAAATTCTTATTAGTGCTCTGCTGCATGATGGCACACAAAAATGTAAATTAAAGCTTATAATTTGGATGTTAACTTGCAGATAAGTTCTGCTTCCTATGGTAGATTCCTTTTATAAATTACATGCTGGCTAGTTTATGAGTGAAATTCATTTTATTTGAAAAGATTTTGGGAGAGAAGAGTATGTGATTTAAAGGAATCCAATGAATTTCCTTTTGATTGCTGGAGGAAGTACAATCACCTTACAAAATCCAGTTATCTCCCAATTTATATGCTATATGAATTTACAGTTTCCCTTTTCAGATCTATTTAAAGTGGCAGACATATTTAGTTTATGAAGCAATTCATTTATACTCCTTTAGGTAGATGATGTTTCCTTATTGGATGACTTAGTAAATAATTTCTGGGGTCCGCATCTGCCAGGGAGTCTGTCATTTTCTACTTCCAGTCTTGACACCAACGATAGGCTAATTATTACATGTCATGGGCTTTTTGCCTCTTCAATAAAATGAGAGGGTTGGATTAATTTGTTCTTACTTCCCCAATTTCCTGTGTGCATTCATTGCTTTAACTTCTGTGCTTACGTATATCAAGCTACTTCTACGGAGATAAATTTTCTAAGAATAATTTTTACATTTCTCCCCTCTGGCTTTAATGCTATTACATTCGAGCCTGCTTAATAACTTCCACCAGGCTTTGATTTTGCAGGATGTTTTATTATTCAGTCTTGTTTACTTCTGACAAGCACAGAATAGTGCTTGAGGTGGTGGTGGGGAGGCTGTATAGTGCTATCCAATGGATAATCATTACATTTATGACCTTGAATTTCAATTCAACTTCCCTCTATGTGTTTATTAGCCCACAGTCAGCCAATCACCATATGTTCTCCTCAAGACAGCTACTATGACTGTCAGGGATATGCTTATAAGATTTATTTTTGTCATTTTTTATTTTTAAATCATATTTATACTCTGCCCATAAATGAGAGAAGACAGATCCATCATTTCTCCATCCTTGGCAGCCAAACAAATAATGGGGCCCATACTTCTTTTCTTCAAAATTGGGAATTCTAGAATCAGGGCTTCTATGCATGGCTGTCCAATGTATGTACTACACATCTTCGTAGTTCGGGACCATCGTTCACATACTTTGTGCAGAATATGACCTGCTAAATGCCGATCTCTTTACTGGGAGGTTTGCTGGACTAGCACTATGGAGAAAGAACTCTAGAATTCAATTCTAGAATGCTTCTGGAACTGAAGCACATATAATTCCATGGTTTAGACTACAACCAGAAACAAGGCAAGCTGGAGTCAGCCACACAGTGTCCACAGATGGGATATATTTCTCTTACTGCAAAGCCCTAAAATCCAATATCCCATGTCTCTATTTTCTCATTACCTTCCAAACACTTCCGGGCACAGAGTTTGTCGAACTGACTAACTGAAATCATGGACTCCCACACCACAAATGACTATAGAGACAACACTCCACACTTCTTGTTTTCTTTGTCCTTTTCCAGCATTTAATTTTGGTGACCACTTCCCCTTCCCATGCCTTTTCTTGCTGAAATGTTCTTTCCCCGTTAAATGCAGTGATTGTTGGTGGGGTCTGCTCCAGATGACACTGTGTTAGGATGAAACCTATCTTTTTAAGGAAGAGTTACAGTATATTCCAGGCAAGCTAAGATCACCTGATTGTGCTGAAAGGCTCTCCTTTAAAAAGGTACGGATAGGACCATCTAGCCAGGAGAGGTGTGGGTCACTAGGGAGGCAGGCTGCAGTACTCTGCTAGGACCGTTTCTCCCTTCTCCAAGGTCTCATCTCTGCCCAATCCTGGCTGCATGCACCAGGAGCCCCATGCTTTGTTGACTAGGGCAGCACAGTCGAACAGTGCTGGACAACCATTCAGGTTGCTAGCCATCTTCGATGAGAACAAGGTTATTTCTTCTCCTTCTCAAGATACTTTCAGGACAGGAACCATCTCAGCCCTTGGTCTTCTCTAGCCCTGGTAGAACATCATTTCTGGGCAGATGGTGCATTCACTATGCCTACTCTGGACAGCATCCTCCTCATCTTCTTGTTACCAGGTCAACGCCTTGATTCTTAGTTCTCAGACTAGATACCTCTTTTCCTCAGGCAATCTTCTGTGACTCCTCAAGAATTATCTAGACAACCCTACCTGGTGTCTCTACATATCTTCTACTTATTGACATCATAACACTATACATACTATTACTGAACATACCCACCTGTATGATTCTTTGGAGTATAAGGTCCCTGAGGGCAGAAAATACCTTATGCTCTTACCTTCTGAAACATAGCAATGCCTTGCACAGAGTTGGGCACAGAGAAAGAACAATGAATTTTTGTGTTTGTTTCTTGGAGACCAGGTAGCCTGTATCCCAGGCTGACCTTGAACTTGCAATGTAGCCAAAGATGACCTTGAACTCCCTATTTGTCTGCCTCTACCTTCCAAGTGCTGGGATTAAAGCAAGTGCCACTGCACATGTCTTACTGAGGCTGAGGCTGAGGCCGACCCCGGGATCTGAGCATGCTATGGAGGTGTTCTGTGTACTGAAGCCCATCCCCAGCCACAGTGTATTTTTTTTTTCTGAGAAAAAAAAAATGCAATGTGATCTAGTATTACTTACAATGTACTGAGAAAAATTCCAGCTGGGTTTAAAGACTTCAGTGATTAAGAATGAAAATAAACTGAAGGAAGCATATGGAATTTCTGCAGAAAGAAAAAGACTTCTAAATACTGAAAATATTGAAGTTGTCATCAGGGGAAAAGATGGATATTTGTATAAATATAATAGTGAAAACAAAATATGGCAAAGTCTATTTGAATAAGCAGAAGTGCAACAGACTAGAATAAATATGGTAAACATAACTAAAGTTTAGCGTTCAACAAACATAAATAATTAGCAAAGATCTGTAAGTCCTTATTCTGTTAGTGGAAAATTGAAACGTATGCTAAAACAATTGCAAATAATAATAATAGTAATGTACCACCTCAGTAGCAATTCAGGAAATGTAGATTTTCAAAAGCTTAGGAGAGGCAGTACCTATTAGAAGAAATAGAAATAAATCCCAATGTTCATAACTCGGCATACAAACACAACTATTATGGTTGACATAACTGCTTTATTATGGAGAGAAATCTGGGAATATGAAAAAGAAGATGTTTGTGTGCAATTTCTTAACAAATTTAAATACAATTAAATGGGAGTTGAATAACAGGATATAAGTGATATGAAGAGGACATGGGAAAAGTGGGGAACTTGAATTGAAGAGAGAAAAGAGAGTTCAGCACAGAAGGAGAGGAGGGGAGAGGGATTAAGAACACCAAAGAAGTCTGGGAAAGCCAACGGAAATCATATTATTTCATATTTACTTAAAATGACATATAATACATATAAATATATTATATACATATATGCTAATAAAATAATATAATCTATTGCTGTTGTTGCCTGTTGTCTCCCAGGAATGAAAAACAAGTCCTTATTGCTAAAGACACCATATACTTTGGACACAGGACTCAAAAGGCTTCCAGATAGTTCTGACCTGAAAGCTTCCTTCCTCCTTCTGAGGACTAGCTTTCATGGAACCAGAAGCGTGTTATGCAAGCTGCCAAGGGAAGCAGGCAATCAGTGGTCCCATCTGGTTGTGACACTTAGGAATCACAACAATGACCAACATGGCAAGCTATCTCTAAAGGTGCGATAATGGTGCTTCTATCTTGGCAGTACCCAACAGATCTCTAACTGGACTTAAGGCACACTCAACAAGAGAAATGATAACTGGTAGGAAAAACCTAGCTAACTGTCTAGTGAGAGCACAGATCTTAGAGGAGAGGAGACCCCACCACTGGCATTTCACTAGATCACTATAATTCCTACGTGTATTCTACATACTTCTCTGTATATCGGCATATAAATGTAGCTCCCAACCCTCATCAAAGAAGCCCGTCTTCACAACAGAGAGACTCACAGAAAGCCACATATGGTCAAAACACACAAAGCAAATGACCATGGGGTAGCCAGCCTCACCTGACGCATCTACCACACAACTCCTGCGCCTAACGCTCAGGAAACGTTCTGGAAGAGGAGGCAGAAGGGCGGTAAGAGCCAGAGGGCCAGGAAGTCAGCCGCATGACTGTCTCCTAAAATGACAGAGAAGCTGCAGCCATGATACCTCAACAACATGGCTGCCTAAACAAGACCCAAACAACAACAACACCAGTACACATGCTAACGTGGAAGGGGGAAATCTCATGGCACTCCGTGCCCAGGTAAAGAATTCTGGGCTGCTTACAACTGCTGAGGGAGGGAGAATTAGTCTTCCCAAGGGAGGCGCCCCCTAATTGGTTATTCAATAAACAAGTGGTCAGCCCTGAAATCATATACGCACAGGCAGTACTAAACAGACACAGCAAGTTGGTTGTATTTATATAATTATGTGTTTATATAGATAAATATAACAATAATAAAAGTAGGCCAAGAAACTGAGAGGTACCAAGGGGGATATACATAGACGTGTGTGTGTGTGTGTGTGTGTGTGTGTGTGTGTGTGTGTGTGTAGAAGGAGATAGAGGGAGGGGAGAAAAACATAATTATATATTAATTTTTTAAAATTGCAAAAATTGAAAATAACTTGTTTGAGGAGGAAAAAGTTCCAAGCAGAGATATTAACACATTGTGAAAACTGGAAACAAGGCAAGTACCACCTGATAGGACTGGTATATGTGACTGTAAACAGCAGTTATCAGGGTAATGCTGATGTGAGATGCGCACAGACTGGAGAAACCTGACATGAAGAAAGGTAAAGAGAAAAATTCACAATCTAAACCATGTTCGCTGTATGCATTCTTGTAAAGGTCAGAAGGGAAATCAGTCTCCACATCCTGCTTAGCTTTAATCTTCCCTAGCTCATTTGAAAAAAAAGGCACTAGAAATGAAAATCTGTTGATAAAAATCCCCCACGGAGGAAAAACCCAACCAACCAAACAGGCAAAGCTTTGGAAAGGAAGGCATGACTACACACATTTTAATTGGAATGTACACGAAGTTTACCCCCTACGATTAGGACTGTAGTCATTTTTTATCAAGTGTGCCAAGGCCGGGGTTGTTTTATTAAGTAAAAGCCAGTAATCAAAAGAAAGGCTAGACGGTGGCTGCGGAGACATACCATCCTGGCCACATGGCAGGCTCGTGTCCCACCGTACAACCTTCTCCCACCTCTTCACTGCCCACCTCGTATCCATCATGGCCCTTGACACAAAGTCTAGTTTTGCTATTGGTTTGTAGTTAACAAGGTTAATCCAAGTTTTGCATTGATAACACCTTGATCTCCTTTTGGAGTAAAGATATTTTATAAGCCAGAAAAAGAAAAAAAGAAAAACCAAGAATAATATGGGATGAACGTGAGAACTACACTGACCCACTGAGGAGGCCAAGGAGTAGCCAAGGCAAGATGGCTGCCATGGATCTGAGTCTGGCTGGGAACAGCTCATCCCAGAGAGCTGCCTCTGACAGGCAGTTCTTCATGTCTCCAGGCTGCCACTGTTTTTTTTTTTTGTTTTTTTTTTTTTTATGTAGGGAAAGACTACATTTCTCCAGGGGTCCTTTCCTTCGGATTTATCCTTTGTTAAGGAGATACTCTACCAGGTAGTTGACTCACAGTCAAGGAAGCATCCTTCCTTTAGTCTTCAGTTCCGGAAGTTTACCTACTCGTGTTTCCTGGGGTGAGTTTTAATTCACTGTCTCAATTTCCTCCCAAATCTGTCAACATGACATTCTTCCTTGCCATTGTATTTTCATTTTCCTTACAAGTCGTTTGCTATAAACTTTACTTTTAGAACATTTTTATATACTCAGCCACAGAAACTCTTTTACACAGGTTTAGGGTATTTTTTAAATACCTATGTGATACAAAGAACTCATAATTTAGGCTGAAACAGTTAACTTTGTCAGTGTTAAAATATTTCTACATTTTCTTTCGATGGAAAAATAATGAAGATTAAAGCAGATGCTAATTAAGACTAATCATCTTGACTCCTAGCCAGCCCTCGGGTATACTGTTTCTTTTCTTTTAATAACATAGTTTTTCCTCTTATGACACAGACAAAGAGCATAAAATTTAGCTGTTAGAAATCTCATTAGTTATAAATTTAATGTCATATATTTAAATAGAAACAAACATTAAAATGTAAGTGGTAAAATTAATTCCTTAAAAACCTTAACATCTCTGGAAGAAGAGTCAATTATTTACCAGTCACATTTTTATTAGATGTTCTAGAAGGATCCTAAGGTTTTACTAGAGCCAGCTGCTTTGCGCAAGTGACGTTTCTTAGAGCTTGTCAACACTGACTCCTTACAGAAATGCTGGAGACTTAGAGACTAATTCGGGACATCACAGCAATCTCAAGAAGACTGATAAGACAGATGGAGATTTGCACATGAACTGGAGAACATCGCATGGTCCAGGGAAGATGGGAGTTCATCTGGCTGTGGGTTGCAGCCTCAGGACCACTGGCATTGGTCCCTGTGTTAGTACCGGACTCTGTCTCCAGCAAGGAGATTTAATCCCTCAGACATCCAACAGCAAAGAAATTCACATCTGAGAAGCTAAAATAATTCAAATGAAAGTGACCTAAGGGAATTTTTTCTGAGTCGTTTTTCTATTCTTGAAATACAATATTTAAGATCCACCAAATCAAAAGCTGCTAATGGCATTTCACACACCTTGGTTAATAACGGGGCACTGTGCTGCTAATTTGCACGTACTATTCCTCATTCACTAAAACCCTTTTTGCTTACTCTTCCTGGAGCTTCAATGGGATGTTTATAAATACATCTTGCTTTGTTGTAGAAATCTGCATAATAATAGGTCTTATGACTCAGATTTCCTAAATCCTGCTTTGAGGAAATTGCCATGTCCACGAAAGGCCCAGAATAACCTGGGTATTTAATAAGAACAGTTTGGGATCATTTCTACTCAATGTTCATATTGAGTATCTCTCAATTCCATCTTGAACAGCGTACATTTAGCTTCACCTACAATAACCGATGCCAAAGCATCTACCACAGCCCTCCTCCCCGCCCTCACAGACCTCCTCCCCTGCCCTCACAGCCCTCCTCCCCTGCCCTCACAGACCTCCCCTGCCCTCACAGCCCTCCTTCCCCTGCCCTCACAGCCCTCCTCCTCCCCTGCCCTCACAGCCCTCCTTCCCTGCCCTCACAGCCCTCCTCCCCTGCCCTCACAGCCCTCCTCCCCGCCCTCACAGCCCTCCTCCTCCCCTGCCCTCACAGCCCTCCTTCCCCTGCCCTCACAGCCCTCCTCCTCCCCTGCCCTCACAGCCCTCCTTCCCCTGCCCTCACAGCCCTCCTCCTCCCCTGCCCTCACAGCCCTCCTCCCCTGCCCTCACAGCCCTCCTCCCCTGCCCTCACAGCCCTCCTCCCCTGCCCTCACAGCCCTCCTCCCCTGCCCTCACAGACCTCCTCCCCTGCCCTCTCCTCCTTCAGCGGTCTCCTCTGATGCCCCTCCCCCATGCCGCCCCCCAACCCCTTGCAGTTACGAGATCTGCCTCTGTCTTCCTTGATTCTTCCATGGCTTCACTAAATAAATATGCAGTCCATCATGGTCCTCTGCTTTTATTCTCTTTTCTAATTTTCTCCAACTGGATAACACAGCTTGCCACCTGCCCTGCTCCCTTCTGACATTTCCTGGATGCCTTCCTACTTTCTTAAGTAATTTGGTCCAACAGCCCTTATGTGGGCCAAACAAGACAGGCATCTGTGTGAAGGACAAGTTGCTGTTATGGCCAACAGATATCTGGGTCTAAATGAAAAAAAGAACAATTTTTAAATTTTGTTGTTGTTGTTTGTTTTGAGACACATCTTACTTTGTAGTCCTAGGTGGCCTGAAACTCAAAGAGATCTATCTGCCAGTCTCTGCCTCCTGAGTGCTGGGATTAAAGGCCTAGGCTACTTCACCCAGCAGGAACTCACAGCAGAAAGATGCATTTTGTACAGGCTAGGGGGTGGTGTAACCTGACAGGAGCTTTGGAGCCTGAGCTGGCTCAAAAGGGAGTCCATGAAGTGGGGATCAGGCAGGATTGGGGGATTAAAATGTGATAGAGGATCGTATTTGCTTGTAGTGAAGGTGGGAGAAAACGGTGGCTACATGAAATTGATTATGTATGAGGTTTTGATCTAATAACTAAATGTGATCTATTAATTGTTAAGGACAGTTGAAATCAGGTTTCTTTTTGTAAATAAGAGAGTTAGAAATGTGATGATGGGTTAGAATTGAAAGTATTAGTCTCTATATGGTGAGATATAGGAGTGTGTGTGTGTGTGTGTGTGTATGTGTGTGTGTGTGTGTGTGGTAATGAACAGATCTGGGGTTGGGGGCTAGAACAGGAAAGGTAAATTATGGTTCCAAAGCATCATATTATAATCAAGTAAGGAAGTTCCCTAAGGATAATGGTTATGTGTCACAGGGACACAGAGCCAGTTTGAAGGGGATTCCATCATCCAAACCTGCGATTATTTTAGTAGCACAATTAATACTTATCTTTAAATTATAACCCACTGAATAATACAGAAATTCGCCAAAACAAATACATGAAAACAAGAAGTTAGCCCTTACAGTGTAATAACAAGTGATAAATATAAAAGTAATTATGAGTTAGGAAGCACCTTGTAACAAGATCGTAGTAGCAATTGAATGAAGTAAGAAGTATTAACAGGTGATAAAAGCTGGCATATGATGGTTTGATGAGAAATAAATGCACAATCTCAAAATTGTCCTGTAATCTCCCCAAGTGTCAAGGTTGCAATAGTCAAGGAAAGGAGACTCACCCAGGGTACAGGAGACTAGAGAGGGAGCAAACAGGATCTCAGAACGCATTCTGTACTTTGAAGCTGATTAGAGGAACTTGAAAAGGCTAGAAAACTAGATGGTAATAATGAATTAACATTAATTTCCTGGTTTTGATTGTTGCATCATGCCTATGAGGAGACTGTTACAGAACATAGCAAATACACGCTGTAATATTCCAGAGCAATAATACAACATGTGCTCCATGTACCTTGATTACCAATCATGCAAAACAAAAAGATGAAAATAAAAACAAAAACAACAACAACAAAAAACCCTACTTCTTTGTGCTAATTTTACAAGATTGCTCCAAGTTTAAAAATTATTTCAAAATAGAAGAGAATGTAAAGGAAAAAGCTGCTCACCTGAGATCTTTAGTTAAAAGAAGGTGGTGAGCAACTTGGAAGAACGATATATGGACTCCCTGGAGTGTGGGCAGGAGGAAGCCTCAACAGGAATAAGCAGCCTCCAGCCTCCGCCAGCAGCAGGGTACTAGACACCCCTGCAGGAAGTCCTTCCAAGCCTGAGGATGGGGCCAGTGTGGCCTCTTCCTAGAACCAACCTGCCTAGCCTGGAGCTTTGTCACTGGCTTCCATTTCATCTTCAGGCTTGCCACTGGAGTCCCATGGCTCTCCATGCCCCTCCGGGTTCCCATTCCTTCACTCTGTGGCTTCACTACCATATCAGCCCATCTGTGTTTTCATTCAGGTCTTGCTCTTGGTGGGAGGCTTTGGCCAAATAATACAGCTGATGTTATGCCCAGATCATGGGGATCCCCAAAGACCACCACAGAGACCGAATCCCGTATGTAAAAGCAAAGAGCCTTTATTTTCAAGCTCAGAGCTTGGACTCCCTGTCCAACACAGTGATGAGAGCAGAGAGCCCTGAGCCCAGGCAGAGTGGGGTTATTAATCACAGCAGAGGTTGGGTGAGGGATTTCCAGGGTTCAGGACCCGGATCAGCTGACATTTTTCTAGGTGTATAGGGAACGTTTGGAATGTCAGGTATTTCCTCTTAGATGCAGGCCCTCCCTGGGTGGGGTCAGCTTATGGATTTTCCTGGGTCCAGGTGTTGTCTCCCAGAAGCTGTGTCTGGGCTTCTAAGGTTGTCAATGGCAGCTGCTGCGTGGTCAAGCTGTTTTGCCCCCCACCCCACACACACACTGACTGTATTCTCCACAGGAGAAAGCCCCATTTTGTTCTCTTTAGCCCTCAATACTTCTGGAAAAATTAACATTTCCTAAAAGTTCTAGGTTGTTGTTTTTTTTTTTTTTAACCTTCTCCCTCTCCCACCAGACTGACAGCTCCGAACCTACGGAGTCAGCCTACCCCCTCACATCCAGAGCCTCCTCACAAGCCAGAATCAAGCATGGTCACAGAACACCTTTGCTGCCACGCTCCACTAATCCCCACAAGTCTCTCACAGGCACTTGCTTTTCAGACAACCCCAATATGCTGAAGTTCCAGATGTTTTTCCACGGGCCATTGTTGAATCTGCTTTCACAGGCCAGCACTCCTTCCAAACACTGTGTGCTCCTTCCACCTGGTGCCCGCGGGGAACGACTTCTGCTGCGGAAAACTCCTTCGTGTTTTGGGACGCTGCCATGATCGCTAGCCAGAGTCCCTCTGCATCTCCTACTGTGTCCAATACAGAAACCCTTGCTACATCATAAACGTACAAGTCTTTGCTTATTTTATTGTGATGTCAGTAACACAGCGATGGTAAAACGGCGCTGGGTAGTGGCGCTGGTTACTGGCAGAAAAGTCACGGGCCACGGCCAAGACTACCAGAGTTAGAAAGGGCTTTATTAGAAAGAAGCCAGAGAAACCCTGTCTCGAAAAACCAAAAAGAAAAAAAGAAAAGAAGGAAAGAAAAGAAAGAAAGAAGCCAGGCCTGGAGAGAGGGGAAGAGAGAGAGAGAGAGAGAGAGAGAGAGAGAGAGAGAGAGACAGAGAGACAGAGAGACAGAGAGACAGAGACAGAGAGAGAGAGAGACAGAGAGAGAGAGAGAGACAGAGAGAGAGAGAGAGACAGAGAGAGAGAGAGAGAGAGAAAGAGAGAGAGAGAGAGAGAGAGAACACAGAAAGAGAGGCACAGAGAGAGCGAGCATGGGGTCCACGTCAGCTTTATAAGGTGGCACGTAGTCGCCCGCTGATGACATAAGGCGCCAGACAAGACCCCGAGCTGCGCATGTACAGAATCCTAACACACAGTACCTTCCCCTACCAGATACCTAGCACCATGCCTCGAACCCATTAGGGAGCAAGCACTGTAAATGCTGACGTCCTTCATCCCCAGAGCAGCTCCATGCCCTCTGGTAACCTTTTCTGCGGTACTTGCTATTCAGTTTCTTGGCCCCAGAATAGTTCTGATTAATTCTGTTTAGGTAGGAGGCCCAGAATCTACATTTTGACCAAACGTACCTGGTAATTTTGACACACATTTTGAGAAGCGTTATTCTTGAATCCAGACCATCCTAACACCGCAGCCCACCTCACAACAACTCCACCCTGGGCTGGCCCCTTCTTTGGGCTCAGAAGTCTCTAGGAAGCTGGGCGGATGCCTGCGTGCCCATTGGCTTTGTTGAGCTGGTGTTTCGATTTCTCTCTTCTTAGTTGTATTTTCCACAGTGACTTGGGGACCTCACTTGGTTATATCAAACTCCATTTCAGTGATTTTATGTCATGTGTCTACTCATACTGACGTCAACTTTCAGTCTCCAGCCTTCACCCTTCCCACTCTCAGGTCCCTGACATCCTCGGCTGTAAGGTCTCCCTTCTGCCCCTAACCATAGTTTCCCACAATAGGACCGTTACGCTTCCAGAGCCTGGCCAGCCTTTCTCCACCCAGGGTTTTCCCCACATCACAGTCTCTTCTAAAGCTCTATGACAAGAGGCAAGATGAACGGAAACTTTGATAGGAAAAATGTCACTTCTTTCCAACTATAAAATCAACTTTTTAATTTCACTCATACTGGTTTAGGGGGCTGAAAGAGTAGAATTCCCAGGGTTCATCAACCAGTATCCCATTAAATAGAAAGTCAAGTGAAGAGAGATCCCCAGGCTCTTCCACTTCCTGGGCTATAGCACATTCTATTTTCACCCCACAACGCCCCACCAAGTTGGTTTTCTCATCTGCTTCCCTCACAAACCTAAGCTAGGTCTTGCCTTCAACATCAAGATTGTCTCAGTCACTGTGCTCCTGACATTCACCCGCTCTCAGGCCCAGGTGATCTGGTCTGTTTTTACTGCATCCAGGTTGTGGAATGCTAAAGAGAGCATGCTACTGACACTCAGAGAAGATGAAAGAAAGTTGGAAAATGTTCGTATAGATTGTCCCCAAGAGTTATAAACTCAAATGTTCACAAAAGCCAGAAGAATAGTATAAATCGTGAATTGAACAGATGTAAGAAAATGAGGCTTGCTGTGGATTATTACAAATTGGGAATGAAGTTCACTAAAAGTCATTCAGAGGAGGAACTGTGCTAAAAGTTACAACACGAAGTCTGCTAACATCTTCATCTATATCCTAAAAAGATGTACTTTTTGATCCAGCCATAATCAGGTTTTAGATTAAACCACTAACAAAAAGAGTCAAAAATCCAGTGATTCAGATAAAATACACATTACTTCATGGCAGACAAGAGGCAGGCAGACTGATGGAGGCAGAACAGCCCTGCTCCCTGAGTACTCTCAGGTCCAAAAGCTGGGGCAAGAAAACAACCACTACCTACACACAAATCCAGCTCCATGTTGCAGACTGTTCTGGCCACCACTTCCCAAAGCCAGACAAAGACACGCTGAAGCATTAAATACACAATGTCCAGTCAGCTCCTCTAGTGGAGCACCCATGGACACTGCCAAAACCCATCTGGGGATGGTAACAGCAGAAGCCGGAAGGAGATAAAACATCCCGCCACAATGAAACTCAAGCTAGCGACTTTCCATGAACCTCAATCGACACCCCATCTTTTAAAATGCATTCAGTGATAGATCAGTTCTGAACCAACCAGTTTTTCTTCCTACCTTTGACATTTAATTTCATACCAAACTCACTTTCCAAGAATGAAGAGAACTACCCACACATTCACTTGAGCACCAGAGCTGTAGAAACGGCAAGAAAAATGCAGTGAAGCCTGGGTGGTAATGAGCTTTAAGGGCCTCATTTAATAGGTATAATGAAAGCAATCAACTACGCTTACTCCTAATACATTACACACTGTGACAACAACCTCGAAGAAGAAGAAGAGAGGTGGAGACAGGACAAATCAGAGGGAACGCAAGGCTGAAACCTCATTCTTCGTCATCTAAGCACTTATTGCTGCAGTTTTTAACTCATCTTTTTCCAAACAAAAAAAGAAAAAAGAAAAAGAAAAAGAAATGAAGGAAACAACTGGTGATTCATGAAATACAGACAGTGAGTGATTTTAAAAAGCGCTGCTTAAGAAGAGGCCAAGAGCCAGCTGGCGTGACTCTGATCCCACAGTTTAGCTGGTGGCAACCAGACCGCAGAGGTGACGGATGGGGTAGAAAATTCACAGCCTTCCTAAGAGCCTCTCCATCTGATTCACACCCCTAGGCAGCTCCTTGCATGTGCTCGTATTTTCCTGCATTCAACCCTGTCCCTGCTGCGGCCTCTGCCTGTGGCACCCCAATCCCATCCATCTCCTCACCTGGTCTCCCTGGCTTCAGGCCAGGAAGTGACTTCCTCATTTTACCTTTCAGGGTTAGTGACATTTGCTTCCCTGTTCCCACAGTCACACCCCTGTTACAGCAGCCCTGCTGTATATGTAGGCTGACTCACACTCACTCTGTGTTTTTTTTTTTTTCTTTTTTCAGTGAGTGGACACTCAGTGAGGGTAAGAACACACTTCCTCTTCTGCTCACCTCAGTGTTCCCCTCTTCCTATGAGAGTCCATACAGGTAGTAAGTGCTCAGTAATGTCTTGTCTGCAAACAGCAGTTTGTATTTCTAGCAACCCACTCTAGTCCTCTGTGTGTCCCCATCACCCAATGAACTCCCCATGGCTGCCTCAGAAACTGTGTAGAAGGATGCTCTTGTAGCAGTGTTCAGTTCACCCCTGTGAATAAGCTAACGCCACCCATTTTGTCTCTCAGGACATATGGATGTAAACTGCTAACTCATATACTAATATGCTACACAGTTGTGAAATGAGTTCATTGATCCACACTTAGAAATCAATACTCAAAAAGCATTAAAGAATCACAGTATGTAAGCTACAATGTCATTTACATAATTAGATATTGTTATTTTCTTTCTTTCTTACTTTTAATTAATTTATTTTTTATGTGCATTGGTGTTTTGCCTGCTTATATGTCTGTGTGAAAGTATCGGATCCCCTGGAACTAGAGTTACAGACGGTTGTGAGCTGCCATATGGTTGCTGGGAATTGAACTCATGACCTCTGGAAGGGCAGCCAGTGCTCTTAACCACTGAGCCATCTCTCCAGCCCCTGTTATTTTCTTTTATTTGCTTTTAAAAGCTCTTGCTATGTTGTCCAGGCTGACTCCTACCTCTCACCCTCCCAAGTATCTGGGATTATAGGTGTGCACCACCAAGCCTGGCTTATATGGATTTTTGTTATATTTGTTTGTTTATTTATTTATTGTGTGTGTGAACTGGCATATATTCATGCCACAGCATGTGTGTGGAGGTCAGAGAACAACTTGTGGGTGTTGGTTCTTTCCCTCTACCATGTAGGTTCTAGAGCTCGAACCCAGGTCATCAGGCTTGGCAGCAAGAGCCTCTACCCATGACCCATCTTATCCAGCATCTTATTTATTATATGTATTTTCTTGTCAATTAGAGAAAAAACACCTAATTGTTTTTTTTCGAGTGTGTGTGTGTGTGTGTGTGTGTGTGTGTGTGTGTGAATATGAGTACACACATCCCACAGCACACTTGCTGAGATCAGAGAACAGTTTCTCAGGAGTTGGTCCTCTCTCGTTCTTGCTGCCCCTTCAGGCTAGCTGACCAGTTAGCTTCAGGGCTTCAAGTTGCTGCCTCTCACCTAGGAGAGATGATGTTACAAATATAAGTCAAGGTATCTGAAACCGAATCCGGCTTTTCAAATGCCTAGGACTTGAAGTCTGACTTGCATGGCAAATGCTTTTGCTTGCTACACCATCTCACCAACCCTGACACTGACTTTTTCTTCCTTTTTTTTAAAGAAAAATAGAATTACAAATAAGGACCCCTTCTGGGTGTCCACTTTCCCTACGGTTCTGTGTTTTATTTTTTAACCTGTTTTGTGAGTAAATTCAGCTCTGGCCCTTGCAGTTATCAAGTTTCTATTGCCTGGAGAAACTCAAATCTTACAATCTCCACTCCCTGGAAGACTTTCTGAGTAGTTCTCCTTTGACTGAGTGCGAGGTGAAAAAGAAAAGAGGAGAAGCCTGAGAAGGATGCTAATAGCATCTAGTCTCTAAGGAACTATTTAGAGTGCTCAGAGGAAATGGAATTTAAATGTATGGATTTAAAACCCTGGGCAGTTAACTATGGATTCATCCATCACTGAGGAGGAAGTACCAGGAAGGAAGGCTGGAAAAATCTCAGCTCCCTGCCTCCCCAGTGGACAACAGAACCTTACATTCAACCCACCTACCTATGCCCAGAGACTGGGGAGAAAAGACACAGGGAAGAATATTAAATGAAAACGCGGGAAGCCTGGACTTGGAACACTCTCAGCTTGCTGCACTCCGGATCCATTGTCTGACCTTTCCTGGCCAGTTCCGAGTGGAGAGGGGCGGGCTCTGGGGAAGGGGGCGGGAGCTGCACCCACCAGCATTAACCTTGCTGTGTGGCTTCCGGCTGGTGAGCACTAGTGGGTGCTAGCGGGTGGGGGTGGGTGGAGAGAAGCTGGATGTTTTCTTCATTTGCTCCCAGTTTTGGTGTCCCAGCTCTGGCCGTCACTAAGTCCCTGCACATCCGAGGGTCAGGTAGTGTTTCTGATGACTCTGGGCCTCCCTGGACTGATTTAAGACCAGCTATTCCCCTCACTGTGGCAGGCCTAGCGGGAGCTGATGGCTTCTGGCTGCTGCTACTCTCAGGACGCCTTCCTTGTAGGTTTCCTACTTCTTCCCACCCTCCACAAATGGTGACCTCTTCAAAATCACTTCAAGGAAACTTTCAGATGCTGAGAACCTAGTGGGAGGAGCTTCAAGTGAAGCCCAAATCTGCCCCTAACAAATGGAGGGAACCTACTCAAGTTGTTCCCTTCGGGCATCAGCGCACCACTGAGGAAGAAAATCAGATGACATTGAAAGTGACCCCACATTGGGATAGTCTACCATCCAGCTGAGCTGGGGATGGGAGGTCACCGGTCCCAAGTGAGTCTGGGCAGCATCGTTGTTTAAACATGCACCTTTAGAGGGAAGGCATGGGTGTCTACCTTCCGGTTCTCATCGCTCCCAAAGAGATCATTTCAAAAGAGTGGCTTTGTGTCAAGCACAGGTTGTTTGGAATACTGCCTTCCATTTCCTCCCCCTCCCCTCCGGTGCTGCCCTTGGCATCTGCAAAGATAGGCAAGAGTCTTCTGTCTGGTACTGAACATCACTGCATAGGGAGGGGAGGCATGTGCCAAGGTATCCAGCACCGGGGTCACCAACCAGCTTCTGGGGCCCTAAGCCAATTCCAAGTCTCCTATCTAGCCCTCCTTCCTTTCCAGTGCTTTCCCCCAAGTTACACACACACACACACACACACACACACACACACACACACACACACACCTCTTATACCTCTTTCTCTTTATCATTATCTATTGTTCTCTAAGTACTACTTCTCAAGTCATTACAGGGTAAATCATAGAGGGTTGGCCCTAGAGCACTACCAGTTTATACAAGGAGCCCACAAGCTCCAGAGCTGCTTGTTCACACCCCAGCCCAGTGCCTGGCACTCTCCGGCCCAAAATAATGTCAGTGCATCTTCTGGAACAAGACCCCACACAAAGCATCCAAGCATGCCCTTCATTGCTCATGTGGGATGGATGGGTGGGTGGGTGGCACAGAGGACATCTAGCGTATTTCTAGCAAGGCATGAGGTAGAGACTGCTGTAACTACTTGGACTGACCTAAATGCATGCTTCATTTCTGAGTGCCATCAGGGCTGGCACAAACTTGATCCTGAGGCTAGAGAGATGGTTCAGAAATTAAAAGCCCTTCTTTATTTTTCAGAGCATCTGAATTCCATTTCCAGCACCCAGGTCAGCAGCTCACAACCTATAACTCAAGCTCCAGGGATCTGATGCTTCTTCTGGCCTCCTTGGCCACCCTCAAGTGCATACCATACCCCATACACAATAAAAATAAATCTTTTAAAAAAAGCCTTGGTCCTTTCAACATCTTCCATACCAATATTCAAAAGGGAGTTGGGGGTATTAAAACCTTAGGGACCTTTGGTCACTGAGTCCTATTTCAGAGCCTGGCCTTTTCTATCTCAGCCTCTGTGCTTCTCTAGGCTTGCTCTTCAGACTCAAGATCCTTTGCTAAGTCTGCCTGGATAAGCCACCCAGGCATCCTTTTCTCAACATCCTGCCAGGAGGAGAGGAGCAAGCACTTGCTTCAGGAACCCATAGACGCCTCCGGTTCTATCCACTCCAGACAGAGAACCATCTTTTGGAGGGAAGAAATCTCCCTCTTATGTTCTGCCCAAGACATGCGATGCATGCCCTGAATTTTCACCCCTCTCAGAGACTCAAGGCTTTTGAAATCAGAAGCAAGGCTTTCGGCTTTCGGCTTTCGGCTTTCGGCTTTCGGCTTTCGGCTTTCGGCTTTCGGCTTTCGGCTTTCGGCTTTCGGCTTTCGGCTTTCGCTTTCGGCTTTCGGCTCCATCACACGCCTCTGCCGAGTCAAGCACAGGCAGGTCTCCTGCTTGGTTGGAAATGTGCAGAGAACAAAGCAAGAATACAGACTACTAACTCAGAGCACCAGAACACCACTGTCTTTCCTCCACAGCTGATTCCTGGCCATTCCACACTGCTCCGTTCAGTTCAGTTCAACCTCCAGACGTGATGGGGAGCGAGGTCCCAAAGCTTCCTACACTATCGTCTCTTAGACAGGTTGTTGATGCCACTGAAAGACAAATATGGTAGGAGCCCTCCCAGACTTCGGATGAAGAGTACTGCCTTTGCTGAGGCAAGCCCTACATCTGAAGGCAAAGCTCATCTCTGCTGTAAGTTTGTTTTTTGTTTGTTTGTTTTTTTAACTCTTTGCTTTTTGCTCTTTGAGGGGCCCGCCACCCTGCTCCCAAATACATATATGGAGACTTATTCTTATTTATGTATACCCAGTCTTAGCTTGGCTTATTTCTAGCCAGCTTTTCTTAAATTATACCATCTACCTTTTGCCTCTGGGCTTTTATCTTTCTCTATTCTATACACCTTTCTTCACTTCTTACTCCATGGCTTGCCATGTAGCTGGGTGGCTGGCCCTACAGTCCTCCTCTCCTCCTTTTCTCACTCCTCGATCTTCTTTTTCTCCTTTTATTTTTTCTGCCTGCCAACCCCATCTATTCCTCTCCTGCCTAGCTATCGACAGCTCAGCTCTTTATTAGACCAATCAGGTGTTTTAAACAGGCACAGTAACACAGCTTCACAGAGTTAAACAAACGCAACATAAAAGAATGCAGCTCATCTTTGCATCATTAGATAAACATCCCACAGCATAAACAAAATGTAACACATCTTCAACTAATATTTCCGCAACATTGTCAGCTGTGAACAGTGGAATTTTAGGCCTCAGTCCCTCAGATATAAAATGGGTATAACAAAAACCCTAGATCTGCCACCAGAAACCTGAGAATTGCACACACACACACACACACACACACACACACACACACACACACACACAACAAACACCTTTCCTTGAGAACCACTCAAAAGACCCTGTCTTCACTATTATTCAGCTACCTGCTATTTATCCTCAAATTCCTGTGTCTTCTAGAACTACCTGGACCCTCCTCACCCCTGTGATCTACAAAGACAAGTCACATTAGTGTGACAAGGATAGAACGTGTCAGCATGTTTCAGTGGTGCCAGTCCCAGGAACCATGACATTCACACTGTGGTCTCCGGATGACATGCAGGATGACAAGTCACCCAGCAAGCTGTATCAAGCACCCAGTGCAAGCCCGGTTCTGAATTAGAGGCCAGGGATTGCAAGGACACATAATCCTGGCACTAACGTCTCATAGACAGACCCGTGAAATTATGCATTTTAACAGCTCTGGCACTGTAGAAAAGTCAAGGGCAATATGATGGATGGGTCAGTTTAAAATACTCATATTATCATTAAAATAAGCTCTAAGACAAGTCCTCCAGACAGAGAGGTTAGACCTTTGACAGGGCTGAGTCAGCTATCGCAGGACTGATGAGCTCCTGACTCCCACGCCTAGAAAACAGGAAGTGTAAGCGAGCCTTGAAGACAGACTGAAGCTTCATTGGGTAGGAGGGGATAAGGAATGGAAAAATCCCACACTTCAGAGCACACACGGAAGAAGAAAGTAGAAGAGAGAGAGGAGCAGATATCTGGCAGCCGGTGTCTTTTAGATCACAGACAACTACATTTTGATGCTCTTTGTGAAGCCCTGAAGATAGAAAGCAAATGGTCACATTCGTCTTAAGAAGTAATTCTGGGAGAAATACGAAGACGTTGCAGGTCATGTGATAGAGAAAACAGGGAGGCAACAGAGACAGTCTTGGTGAGAGGTGAGAACGGACAAACAAGGAGGTGGAAGCAATCAGGCAGGCTGCAGGAGATGCACACCCGAGTTATTTCACTATTTCCTGTGTTCTGAGACCTCTAACTGACTAAGTCATTCAAACCCACAGAGCCCTTTGTGGCAAGCATAATTACTATTCCTATTCTTTTCCTGCTCTTGTTGTTTGTAAAGATTTATTTATTTTATGTTGTATGTATGGTATTCTGTCTGCACATATGTCTGTGCACCACCAGCATGCCTGTGTCCTCAGAGGCCAGAAGAGCGGGTGTCAATCCCCTGGAACTGGAGTTACATACAGTTGTAAGCTGACAAGTTGGTGCTTGGAACAAAACCTGGGTTCTCTGCAGGAGCAGCAAGCACTCCTAACTGCTGTCTCTCCAGAGTTACATGGGTAATAAACATTCAGAACCAGGTTTGAACCCAGCAAGTCCTGCTCCAAAACTCATGGTCACTGCCATGTACATCAGGTTTCTGGGGAATCACCGCACTACCTATGGGCTTTGATGGAGGAGGAAGAATTGCCCTACACTTGGATAACTGAATGAGCAGTGACGAGGAATGTTTGGACCGCAAGCTTGCTTGGGATGATGAACTTTCACACGTCCACTGAACATTAGCAGAGATGTCTGGAGCATCCGGATCCTTGGATTCTCAGCATAGCATTTGGTGCTAGTGTGTAGTAGGCATGCGTTTGCATTTGGAAGTTCAGGCACCCTAAGGAAGCTTCCAGAGTGGAAGTGACCCTGCAGGAAGGATCGATGTAAGAAGAGGATGGGTTAGCCAGAAGTCCTAGAAGATCCAATAACAGAAATAGCAGAGGAGGTCATCAACAGGTGCTACTTCAACACAACAACACAGTTAGTCTCGTGTGTATAAAATACAGAAACAATGCTCCTTTTTTTATATCATAATGCGATGGCAGAGTAGGAAGTACAGATTGGAAACAGAACATGACCAACACTGATCACAGTTACCAACAATAGTTACAATATGCACCTAATATTTATAAGAAATTCCAAAGGAAGCCCTGACACAGACAACAAGGACTGTGGACGGGAGGCGGATTCTGCCAGTGTCAAACCACACTGCCCGCCTTATCAAACTGACATGGATTCAGTCCCACTCTTGCCTATGGCCAGTGCTAACCTCATATACCTACAACGTGTGTTGTTCTAAGACACTTGCAGCACATCCACATGTCAGTCATCCACCATGCAATCTGCCAGCGGCTACTGGCCATCTGTTTGACAAGTGAGCAAGAGCTGCGTCCATGTATGGAAACGATTGGCGCCGGAACCGGCTCATCTGTGTCCACATAGGACGAGCAGCGTGTGAATATTAATGTTGATTTTGAAATTGCCACCACTTCCAAAACAGAAACTATAAGGAACCAGTTTTAGCCCCTGCATTGGGTGGGGGGCTGCCAGCATGCTAATTTGTTCCTAACATTTTGAATAAGATGTTCAAGAGGCTCTCTTCCGCTCCTTTTTGCTTACTTCATATGGCTGCAGCCATATCCCATCCAGAGGACTTTACCATACTTGTGAAGCCAAATCTCATTCTGGATATTTTCCAGTTAGTCCCTGAAGTTGCCATCCTTAGATTTATTTTAAAAGTTAATTTCTACCCCTGCTGCTGACAGGTCACCAGCACGATGTCTGCCCTATGGCTATAGTTAAACCTACTGTGATCATAACTTTTCATTCCCGTCTCGTAAGCATTGTGAAATCCACATGAGGCACAAAACCCAAGAGGTAAATTGATGAGAGGAGAGATACTGCAGGCGAGGACATCGAGATCATGATGGAGATGTGCAGAGATGACGGACCACACTAGTGGAAACCATGAACTGTGGACTGGTGGCTGTGGAGCCCCATGGACTGACTAGGCCCTCTGGACATGAAGACGTTGTTTGGCTCGAACTGTTTGGGGGCACCCAGGCAGGGGGATCGTGATCTTGTCACCTGTGCATGGCAGGCTTCTGGAATCCGTCCTGTGGTGTGACACTTGCACAGCCTTGTGCAGTGGGAAAGGGTTTGGACCTGCCTAGGCTCAGTGAGCTGGCTCTGCTGACTCCCCATGGGAGACCTCGATTTGGGGGATGTGGGGATGAGGGGCTTGGGAAGAGGCTGGGGGGGGGGTGGGAGGCGGGAGGAGGGGTTCTGTGGATAGCAAGAGGAGTGAGTAGAAAATTTCTTAATGAAGAAAAATAAAATAAAACCCAAGAGGTGAGCTACACAACAAAGACTCCTAGCACTTTATGGTGTCCCCAGATAAAAAGACAGTATGTGTCCACGCCATGTAAGCATGGTTTTCTCAGATCAGGCAGCTATGGATTTGGTAACTTTTATCAGAGACGGAAGAGAAGTTTTCTGTTTTCCCTAGAGGGAAAATTAATTCTTTTCTATTTATAGCTTTCACACACCTGAGAGCTAGCTGGGCCTTGGACAGTGGAAACTCACTTGTTCAGCTAATGCCACCACAAGGAAAAGACCTTTTGCCAAAGAAATTGCACATTTTGTTAAGACATCTTATAAAAGGATTATAGATTAGAAATGCAGTGGGCAGTGTCCCTCTGGGTAATATTTGAAGCAGCAGGTTCTGGTGTGGTTCACACATTTCTACTCGAAGGGACTACGGAGAGCCAGTGTGAAGGCACAAGGCCCCTGACTAGGCTGAGGAGCACCCCTGCAAACGGCCATGGTGTGACCAGAACTCCAGAAGGCGGGGGTCCCAGGCATGACACCCCCTTAGGCAGCAACTTGACTGATTGTTCTCGGTCAGACTGCCTGGTCTTCCTGACCCACCTTCCTTCCATCAGTGGCACCAGGATGTGAACCCCAACACTGAGCTGCTCCAGGGACTAAATCCTGTGCTGATCAACCTTCTATCACCCTGAGGAAACATAGTGTAAAGAAGAAAGATTTATGTTAACGCTTGTCTTCAACTGTCTCAGTCATGGTCATGCCTCAACTCCATGGCTTTGGACCTGTATTTCCCAGCTTCTGTGACTAGTGCAGCAGTTAACACAGATGTGGGAGTGTCTCTGTGGTGAGACTTACGTCCTCTGGATACCCAAGTGAGATCACAGAGTTCTGTTTTCTGGTTGTTGAGAAGCCTCCATCTTGATGCGCACAGTGGCCATGGTAGTTTCCATCTCCACAGGCAGGGTCCTCTTTTCTCCTCACATCCTTGTCAGTGGCTGTCACTTATTTTCTTCATGATGGCCACTCTGACTGGGGAGTGACGCCATCGCCATCTCTATACAGTTTTAGTTTGCATTTCCCTCACAGTCAAGACGGTTGACTCCTTTTGAAAGTGTGGATTAGCCATTTGTACTTCTTCCATTGAGAACTATCAGTTCATTTATTCACTGGGAGGGGTGGTTATGCATGGGCATTTAATTTTTGCAGTTCTTATATATTCTAAATATTAATCTCCTTATATGTAGTTAGATTTTTTTTTCATTCTGTGGATTGTCTCTTCACTTTGGTGATTATTTACTTTGTTGTGCAGAAGGTTTTTTTTTTTTTTTTTTTAAATGTAATCCCTTTGTCAGTTAATGGGATTGTTTCCTGTACTGTTGGAGTCCCTTTCCGAAAGTCCTTACCTGTACCTGTATCTTGAAGTGGTTTGCCTGTTTTCTATTAGCGCTGTCAAAGGTCAGGCCTTGGATTAAGGTATTGATTTGTTTTGTTCGGGGGTGAGAGATAAGGATCTAACATCCTTCTCTTGCATGTAGATATCCAGCTTCCTCATCCACTTCCTAAGGGACCTTTTCCCAATGTGGTTTTTACACCTTTGTCAAAAATTAAGTGGCTGTAGCCCTGTAGATTGATCTCTGGATCTTCCATTCCATTCCATTGCTCTACGTGCCTGTTTTTATGAAATACAATGATGCTCTTGTTACTGTGTTCCTACAGTATACTCTGGGTCAGATACTCTGATACCTCCAGAATTGGTCTTTCTGCTCAGAATTGTTTTTGCTATTTGGGTCTTTCCCCTGTCTATGTGAATTTTGGCATTGTTTTGTTCCAGTCCTTGTATGTGAATTAATGCCAATCTTCCTGCCTCAGTCTCCCAATTAATCCCAGTCAGGATTAAGGATGTTCAACTGTTGATAAAATTTAACATCCCTAATAAAAGCCCAAAGAAACTCGGAATAGAAGGAGCATACCTCAATATAAACTTCAGGATTACAGGCTGAGCCAATCTGCCCAACTACGTGATGTTTTAATGTAAACACTTGTAGCCATAAATTCCATCTAAGAACTGCCTTCGATGTACCATAGGGGTTCTATATTTTCCATTTGAGTCTAGAATGTTTTATTTCCTTCCAATGTCTTCAATGACCCATAATTCATTCACAAGGGTATTGTTTAGACTCTATGTGTTTCTCTAGTTTCTGTGGCTTTTCCCACTTTTGATTTATAGCTTTAGTCTACCATGACCTGAAAAGATGCAGGAATTGTTTCAGTCCTTTTGGGTTGTACTGTGTTTTCTGTTCAAGTCTGATTGGCTATTTATGAACTTTCGTGGTTCTATATAATGTAGGATGTCTGTACTTCCCACCTTGTGTGTGTCAATAATTTATTTCATCAATGTTTTGTAGTTTTTACTATGGACATCACTTATCTCTTTGGCTAAATTTATGCCTAAATGAACTTTCTCTAGTTATTATAAGTGGGATTGCTTTCTTTGATTTACTTATCAAATATTTCCCTATTGGCATTAGCATGACTTTTTAAAAATATATTATTTATCCTCCTACTTTGATGGATTTACTTATTACTAACGTTATGATGGAATCTTTGGGGTTTCCAGTATCAAAAGTCTTGTCATCTGCAACAGTGATGATCTGACTTCTTCCTTTCCAAAGTGGGTGTCTTGCACATCTTTACCTTCTTTGCCTCACTGCTTTGACTAGAAATCCCACACTGTATGGACTTAAGGTGGTGAGAACAGGCATCTTTAGCTTGCTCCAGATCTTAAAAGCTTTCAGCATTTTATAGCATTAACTGTTGGCTTATTATATGTTCCTTATTAGGTTGAAGTATGTTTTTCTGAACCTAATCTGCTCAACATTTATATTATTAAAGGATGTTGAATTTTCATCAAATGACTTTTCTATATCTATTGAGATGGTTGTGTTTTTGTCTTTTATTCTTTTAATGTGTTGTATCACACTTGCTAACTTGTGTGTACTAAGCCATCCTTGCATCTCTGAAATGAATTCTAACTGATCATAGTGGATAATCTCATTGTGTTGTCATTGATTTGCTAGTAATTTGTTATTTTTGTAACTAATTTAATACAAGTTATGGCCTGTGGTTTTCTTTTTCTTTCTTTGCTGTCATGCCTTTGTCTGGCTTTGTTATCAAGAATTCCATCAAGAGGCCACATTAAGTGATTGACTTATACTGCCTTAGTTAGGGTTTCCATTACTGTGAAGAGACCTATGACCATGAACTCTCATAAAGAATATTTATTTGGTGACTCACTTATAGTTTCAGAGGCTTGTCACTATCATCATGGTAGGGAGCATGGCGGCATGCAGGTAGACATGGTCTTACAGCTGAGAGTCCTTACATCTTGACAGGCAGGCAACAGGAAGTCGACTGACACTGGGTGCTATCCTGAACACAGGAAACCTCAAAGCCTGTCTCCCATGACACTTCCCCAACATGACCTTACCCACTCCAACAAAGCCACACTTCCTAGTAGTCCACTCCCTTTAAGATTTTGGGGCCGACTACATTCAAACTACCACATATACCATCTAAATTTGTGTAAGTGCACTCGATATTCAGGCAATGTAAAATTGCCTGGTAATATTTTTTTTCAGAAAATGTCTTATTATTAAGCAATATGTAACTATACATTATCAAGAACACTATTGAAAATTAAAGGAATGATTATATATACATACAACAAGTTGGATGGATCTTAATGATACCCTATGTTGAAAAAGACCAATTTCAAAAGGTTATGTTTTGTGTAATTGCAGAGAATTCTGGAAGTCACAATTATAGAGGACAAAGAAGTAAGACCCTGGCAGCAAAGGGTTAGAGGCAAAGAAGGAGTTAGATGTGAATCTACAGTGGTCACACTGGGATATCATTGTGTCCTATATATTTATAGTTTTATAAACCCAAGTGTACATGTGGGATTCATTGACATGGAGTGATATACACACAGTGCCAATATCAATTCCCATGTATAATATTGTACTAAAATCATGTCAGGTATAAACCATTGGAGCAGACTAGACACACCATGGGACCTCTGTGTACTGTTTTCTTCTGATCTCTAATTATTTCAAAATAAAATCTCAAAAATTACTCAAGTCACAAAATACTGCTCTGATGGTCTTTATAAATTCTCTTCAAGCTCTTTTAGCCTATAATGTTTTAGTGAAGATAAACAAATGTCTTGTAAAAAGTAAAATTGATAGAGTTGGACTTCAACAAAATTAAAACTTTAGTTCTGCAAAGACCTGCTAAGAGAATCAAAAGATACAGACTAGGGGGATCAGCTGTGCAAAGCACAAATCCATCAAAAGACTGGTACTTACAGTGTAAAAAATTCTCAAACCTGAACAGTAAGAAATGGCCCAATTTGAAAATAGGCAAAGATATGTATAAATATTTTTCAAAAATATATGCATGCCAAATCAACATATGACAAGATGGCCAGCCACATTATCTCTCTGTCTTAGTACCTTTCTATTGCTGTGATGGAACACTGTGACCTAGGTACCTTCTAGAAGGAAGGGCTTACATGGGGTTTATGGTTCCAGAGGGTTAGGAGTCCATCACTGTCATAGTGCGGAAGTGTGGCAGCAGGTGGGTACGGCAGCTGGAATTGTAAACTGAGAGCTGAGAGCTGAGGGCTCACATCCATAATCATAAAAAACAGGAAGCAGAAAAAGCAAACTTAGAATCCACGTGGCATTTGAAATCTCAGAGTCTACCTCCAGGGATGTACTTCCCATCCAGGCCACACCTCCTAAACCTATGCAAACAGGACGATGGAGAACCAAGTATTCAAATGCCCCAGAAAATGGGGGACATCTCATTCAAAACCTACCACACTATTAGTGGCCTGCAGGTTTAGAAACGCGGTGCCAAGTCACTGTCCACCTCTCAGAACGACTTGATAAAAACAGCAGTGATAACACCACACAGTGGCAAGGATGAGGAGAAACTAGATCACTCATACATTGCTGGTGAAAATACAAAGCTCTGTAGCCACTCTGGAAAATGTTTTGGTGTTGTCTGTCAGAACTCAGCCCCCTCCAAAAAAAAACGATGACTGACTCATGGCAAACAATGCCTTGGGGAACTGTGAGAGAGGCTCCAGGAAAAAAAAGAGGGTCTTTTACCTGAAGTGCATCTTGGTCCCTGGATAGTTCTTGGACATGATTTCATGCCTCCTGTGACAACGTTTGCATTCAATTTATAAGACGTGTTTGTTTCTTGTTGGATGTCAGGACACAGCTATTGAACCCAGTCTGGTGAAGATATGCTGAGTGCTGTCCTCAGTTTACCTGAATCTGGATCTGGCCTTCTGCCTTGCTGTCCTGCTTTCCCAGATATAATCGATAGTACGTGCCAGGCAATTGTGGTTAAATTGATCTGTCCTGAGAAAGTTCTGGGAAAGGGCTGCTCGCTATATTTAGTATGTGCTTACTGGCATCTATTTACATGTTTTTTTTCTGATCATATTTTCTGAACTCAAACAAGCTTCCTTAGATCGTTGCTTTCTTGGTTACATTTGTGTATAAGAGTCCACTGAAACTGAAGTAAGGTGGTCTACAGCGTTAGACTGTGTCTGCCCCATTCTTTAAGGTGTTCAACTCCCAGATCTGGAGACAGATCTGCACAGGTCAACGAAGGCCAGCAGTTGCCCCTTCAAAGCTTAACTAGACTTTCCATATACTGTGCTTTGAGTGTAAAATGGTGTGTCTGAACATTTGGTCTCTGGCTGGTGAGGCTGCTTGGGCGTTTGTGGCGCCTTCAGGAGGGGTGTGAGGGGCGGGCCTTGAGGATTCTAGTCAGTCTCTGTTCGAATTCTCTCTCTGCTTCTTGATCTGCCTAGGTGTGAGCAAACAGCATGTGCGCCTGTCCTCACAGAGTTACTCCACCACTAGGCCTCTCTACCTTTGACCTGGCAAACAAGGCCTTACAAGCCAAACAAGGCTGTGACCAAACCCGCTTAAGTCGGGTCTTGGTCACAGCAAGGAGAAGGGTAAGTAATACACCAAACAACTCAGAAATATCCTTGTGAGTGTTCATAGCAAATCCAAAGTTACTTTTCATGCAGAAACTTGTGAATGCACAGCCGCTTTTTTCATAATATCCCCAAACATGGAAACTAACCAAATGTCCAGAATGGATGGGCTGTCAAGTAAACTGTAGTATAGCTATTTCACAACTCCTAATCACTGTTAAAAGGATAAGCCATGGCTACATGCAACAACTAGAAAAAAATTCAGAGAATGAATGGAAAACTCCATTCTCAAAAGGATGCATTCTGCATGATTATATCCAGATAGCCTTTATGAGATAACATAAATTATAGTGAGGGAGAAGATGAAGTTACTACAGCAAGGGTTTCAGGAAAGGTTTGTGAAGTAAATAAAGAAAGCACACAAATGTGTCTTGTTTTGATAGTCAAGAATCTTGATTTGTGATGGTGGTTATATGTGGTAGTTTGAATGTAATTGGCCACCATAAGCTCATAGGGACTGGCACTATTAGGAGGTGTGGCCTTGCTGGAGCAGGTATGGCCTTGTGGAGGAAGTGTGTCTCTGTCACTTCCGTTTGCTGTGGATCAAGACATAGAACTCTCAGCTCCCTCTCCAGCACCATGTCTGCCTGCATGTCGCCACGCTTTCCCACTCTGATGATGATGGACTAAACCTCTGAACTGTAAGCCAGCCCCTATTAAATATTTTCCTTATCAGAGTTACCATGGTCATGGTGTCTCTTCACAGCAATGGAAACCTAACTAAGACATTATATGAAGTTACACATGTGATCAAATTACATATTACATGTACACAAATATACACACATGCATAATACTTATATAAATAACGGCATCAGGATGAGCTCTATAGACTACACCAATGTCTGTTTGCTGGCACTGATATTATACTACAGTTACACGAAATTCTTTAGTTGGGAGAAGACAGAAACCACTCAGAAGGTTCTTTGTACTTTCTTGTGAATATATAGTTTTTTAAAAAAGAAAGACAACCACTACCCCCAACCACTTCATCTCTCTCATGTACTAAAAAGAAATCAGAAGCAACTTCTGTGCATAGATTTCAAAGATCAAACAATACAAACATGTTTTTCTTTGCTTATAGAGTTCTGTTTAGATTAAATTATACCTAATGAAAATCCTATTAATATAGTAATGAGGGAGATAAATTAGGCCTATAGCATCATGCAACCCAAATTAAAATGCAAATAATTTACATAGCCAAAGAAAATCAAGCACAACATAAAACTGTTAGACAAATTAAAATTCCTAATAGTTTAAGAAAAAGCTATTGCATGAAAATCAACTGCTTCATTAGCTCCAATATCACATACATTTAAAGCATATCATTTCTCAGTTTAATTGATCTAATTTGTCCACAATTAAAATATGCTTTCCTGTATTTAACTTCTCCAAATATAAAGTCATTTTCCCCTTCTGGACACATCATGAGTTAATTAAGAATTTCAGAAAAGATTTCTCTCACTTAGATCACAGAGTTCAGAGTCCATCTGAATTCACCTCCAACTCAGATGATTCAGGAAGCAGGTCCTAGAGTATTTATTATAGATAAAGCCTGGTAGAACCTCATAAAGAAATCATCCAGGTACCACAGGGAACTCTTCACAAATCGGTGCCTGGCCATGGGAAGAGTTGGGGAAATGAATCCAAGCTATGCTGTGGAATGTCTTTCTGTATGCTGCAAATATGTGTTGCACTGATTGGTTGATAAATAAAGCATTTGGCCTATGGCAAGTCAGGTTATAGCTGGCAGGAAATTGAAGAGAGAGAGGAAGAAGAAGAGGTGAAAGAGACGCAAGATGTGAAAATACCAGTAAGCCACAACCACATGACAATTTATAGATGAATAGAAATGGGTCAAGTTATAATAGCTAGCAAGAAGCCTGCCATATACCATGCAATTGGTAATTAATATTCAGCCTCTAAATGATTATCTTATAAGCGGCTGTGGGACCTTGGGGCTGGACGAAGCTGGAGAAACCTTCAGGCTACAAAGCTATAAGGCAGCTTAGGATAACAGGACAGGAAGGCCTTTTAGGGTCCAAGAGTGAATTGCAAACATCAATACATAACTCCCTAGAAGAACTGTGAAAACAAATTGACAAAGCAGATAATTTGGAAGTGTTATTATCTGTAGATGTCCTCTGGGTGTTCTAATGTCCCTTACAGGATAAAGCATATATGTTATTAGATTAGTAGTGTGCGCTCACTATTGGGCACAACTAATTTCACAAATCTTTTTAAGGTGTCATTGCTGGTGAGATTTTCCTAGCCATCTCAGCTTTCCATTCTGGTTCCTTAAAGGCACAGTTTCAAATTAGAACATTATATTCCCGAGGAGAGACAGAGACCTTTCGCTGGGTCATTGAAGAAAGTCTATCCTACTGTAAACCTAATGACAGAGCCTGGTCTCCTATCTGGATTGAATCCAGAGCAGTGGTTCTCAACCTTCCTAAAGCTGTAACCCTTAATACAATTCTTCATGTTGGGTGACCCCCAACCATAAAATTATCTTTGTTCCTATTTCATAACTATAATTCTGCTACTGTTACAAATCATAATGTAAATATCTGATATGCAGGATATCTGATAGGCGACCCCTGTGAAAGGGTGGTTGGACCCCCTCCCATGGAATCACAACCCACACGTTGAGAACCACTGATCTAGAGAGTTGACTCTCAAGGGACCACATTTTTAATTTACAGCCCTGCCCAAGACAAAGCAGGAACATTGGGATTGGATTGTGCCCAAAAATCAACTATAAAGACAAAGTGCAATGGCCACCTTTCCTCTTTCCTGTGGAATTTTTCCCCAAAAAATTCTTTTAGAAGAACCACTCTCAGAAACTACACAGTAAGTTTCTGTCCCTACCTTTATTGAAACAGTAAGAGCCCATCCCAATAAAGTTCTCTCAGTATATCTGTGAGAACCTTCATGTGAAAAAAAAAAATGTCCACAGGACACCCAACTTGCCAAATCCATCAACAACGTGTCTCAATACATAATGTTCAACAAAGGAATTATGAATTCAGTATGTCTCTAGCATAACTTACTTCATCAAGGATTTAAAAATCCTTATTAAATTGCTGGTTCATTCAATATGAGTACTATTATTTCCTTAATTGGAAACTAGCATACACATGCATGTTAGCAGAAACTCCTACAATAGCTCTTCATCCAGTCCAGATTGAAAAATCACTGTTTAAGGCATTCATTAATTATTTTTTTTATCAATAAATACTCAGGAGCCAGATATTGGGGTAAGAAACTAAATGATCAGGAAGTGATCGGTGACCTCCCCTCTCTCTCTCTCTTTCTTTGATGCAAAAGGGGCAAGAATCTTTTCTAAACCCTCCCTACTACTTCCTGTGTCTCTCTCTATGTCCTCGGTCCTCAAAACCTCTGTGGCTAATTTTGGTCAGCTAGTAGTTAGCTCTGCCCATGATTCAAGATAAACCTTATTGTCAGTCTCGGGAATGTCAGAGTGCAATCAAAATGTCCCACAGCAATTGTTCTGAAGAATGCCTATGAAGGAATCTGGAGAGTGATGTGACCTGGGATTCTGTGGCCATGGATAGCACATGGTCCTGTGTAGCATTATTTCTTCGGAGATGTGAATAAACATCTGCTCACTACAGATAGGGAAATAACAACAGATCAAAGTAAAGACACCAGCAAAGTCCACCTGGTGAACCCATGAGTTTTGTTGAGTTACTCACAGGGAGTATAGTTGAAAGGTCACTGACAGGGGCAGAAATGACACAAAGACAGCGGCGTTTGCCATAGCCCGCTCCAGCATGGTGACAGCCCACAAAAGCTGGGACCCTGGAGCACGCTGGGCAGCCTTCAGGCAGCTTACCAAGTAGAAAGAGTCCCTTCCATTCGGGTGTCTGAGCCTTTCCAGACAGCCCAGCTGGTCTCTGCTTTTTTTAGGCAGGATGACTGGACCAAGGTGTCTCTCAGCAGCCTTTCCTGATTATATGTATCTGGGAAGGGAGGAGTTTAGTGAATCTGGTTAGTTTCAGGACTTCCTGAAGCATTTACTGTTGTTTCCTACACTTAAGGAGCTTCCTGTGGGGTGGAATGGTGCAGAGGAACAGCTATTACAATAATGGAAACTTTTTAAAATATCATAAAAAGAAAAAACATAGTACAAGTGGCTAGGAGGTTTGGCCAAGATGCCTGGGGGTCATTAAGTCTCACCCAGGAGAACCAAAGAACTGCACAGGTGGCTCATAACACACACACACACACACACACACAACAACACACACACAACACACAACAGAGGAACCTCATGCCCAAGAAAGCCTCTGCCAGCTTCCATAAAGAGTCTTGGGCTACAATACCACCCTTAGTCTCACTGGCTCTATCTATTGTTTCTGCCTTCTTTGGCAAGTGTGTTTTGTTCCTGAGCTGGGGTTTGGTGTCAGCATTTATTATGACTCCCCTTGGAAGACAGGCTTTGATGATACAGTCCAACAATCTGGCCTCTTGGGATGGCAGGTGACCTGAACTAGAACCTGGTGTCTCCTTGAGGTAAAAGACAAGAAATCCGATTGTCTCTTTGTGTTGTTTGTTCTCTGATGTTGCCTAACTCCCTGGGGTGGGTCTGGTTTGCCTATCATTATAAAAACACAAAACAAAACAGAACAAAAACCACTTGATAAGAAAAATATTGCCCTCACTAGAACAGAGAGCCAATTACTAATCAAAGAAATAGACAGTTGTAACTGTGAAGTCCACTGTGTACCCTTAGTCATCCTGTTACTCAGTCACCACCAGCCAATGGCTTGTGCTGACCCCTGTTGTATTTGAGAAACAGGAGGCTTCTAGTTTTCTTTGTGTCTGTTAGTGAAAGGCCTGACTGAGTTAAAAAAAAAATCCTTTTGATAACTGTGCTTTCTATATCTCTATCTAGAAACAGCATATATATATATATATACATATATACATATATATGTATACACACATATAAATATATATATGAGAGAGAGCATGTATGTATACATATCTATGTGAGCGAATCCCCATATCTATAGTATGCACACATTCTAGGAGATGTAGTTCAAACATCATATAGTTCTGTCACTAAGGAAAAGAAAATGCATTGGATTTAATTCATGAGACTGATCTGTATGACTTTGCAGACAGAGAGCTCTGGCCTCTGATAGGACCTTTATAGCTTGAGCAATTGTTATGACTGTGTGGGTGGTCAGCACATGGGCTGTGGGGGGCAGAGCAGGATCTCCACTGGCCATCTGATGGCTTCCAGAACAAGCAGGGGGCTCTGCCTCACTTCCCCTTGTTCCTTAAAAGAAACTAGCTAGTTACACAGAATCACCCAAATGAGTCAAGTCAAGATAGAGAGAAGTTAAGCCTTAGAGCTGAGCCCTGAGCTTCACTCACCATCCGACAGTAACACAATGCCACAGGAAACATATTCAACAGAGTTAAGAGAAATCCCAGCTGCAACTCCAGCTAGCCAGGAATCGATAAGAGTCTTTAACTATGTGAGTGTGGAATCTTTCAGAGCAAATACGCTGACATGCCATCTACTCCACTGGAAATGCACAGATGAGAGAGTCCCTAAATTTAATTTTTAAAGATTTACCTATTATTAATCATGAGTATGTGTGTGTGCCTGAGTATATGTAAGTGTGTCACATGGGTGAAGGTGCCCATGGAGGCAGAGGAAGGTGCAAGATTCCCCTGGACCCGGGATTATAGATGGTTGTGAGACGCATAATGTGATGCTGGGAACTGACTCTGATCCTGTGCAAGAGTAGCAAACGCTCTTAACTGTTGACCCATCTCTTCAGCCCTTCTAAATTTTATTCCTACTTTTTTAAGTTAATAATGTAGGGTGTTGTGTGTGTGTGTGTGTGTGTTGTGTGTGTGTGTTCAGCATGAGCAGGCACACATATGTGCATGTGTGGAGGTCAGAGGGAACTTTCTAGAGCTGGTTCTCTCCAAGCACCTTTCTGTGGGTGCTGGGAACCAAGCTCAGGCTACCAGGCCTGCAAACACCTTTACCTGCCGAGCAACCTGCTTGCCCAAGTCTCTGAAACTTACTAGCATTCCCATTGTGAATGATTTTTAGAAGATTGTATAAAATATTTTTTAAATCAAGAATTTCTAGAAAATAAAAATCATGTGTGACCTTGAGATGCTTTAAATGTTCCAGCTATTTGAGAAACTTCCAGCATAGGACTTTGTAGCAGGAATCTTAAAAGTTCTTATTAATAAAATCAAACCTGAGGCGAGTTATTGGGGTCCATGCTGGTAGATCAGAGAGACAGAACAAGCCACAGCTATCTCACCTCGCGGATCCTCAGCTGGTCTTGTCTCCTCAGACTGGAGGCTTCTGTGTCCTCATCCCAATGGCTCTCAGCTGAACTGCTGCTTTAAAAGCCTGAAAGCTTAATCAGCCACATGCTTAACCAGCAAATGCTTAACCAGCCAAAATGTTTCTAGTTTCTGGTTCTCACGCCTTATATATCTTTTTGCTTTCTACCACCACTCCCTGGGATTAAAGGCTGGCTTTCTGGGATTAAAGGCGTGTGTCACCATGCTTGGCTATTTTCCAATGTGGCCTTGAACTCACAGAGATCCAGAGGGATTTCTATCTCTGGAATGCTAGGATTAAAGGTGTGAGTGCCACCATTTTCTAGCCTTTGTATCTAGTGGCTGTCTGTTCTCTGACCCCAGATAAATTTATTTAGAATACACAATACCACCACAGGACCTGGCATCTCAGACAAAGGAAAATATAAGGGCACGGTGAGTTGGGCCTGAAATGTCCTTTACATGCTTATGGTGTAAAGATTTGGTCTCCAAATCTGGCTACGGGAAGATGAAACTATTGGTACAGAAGGTGAGGGCACTGGGCATGTCCCTAGATAGTGAATGATCTTCTCTCTTTCTTTCCTCTTCTTCCTCCTTCTCCTCCTCCCTCCCTCCAAGATGCTCACTTTAAGAGCAGTTTCTTCTAACACACATTCATTCCCCCATGATGTAGCACTAACACAGGCTGGAAAGCTACAGGCCAACTGTCTTAGTTAGGGTTTCTATTGCTATCTAAAACACATGACCAGAATCAAACAGGGAGGAAAGGGTTTATTTCAGCTTGCACCTCTCCGGTCACAGGCCACCATGAGGAAGCTAGGGAGGAATCAAGCAAGACAGGAATCTGGAGGCAGGAACTGATGCAGAAGTCATGGCTTGCTCTTCATGGCTTGCTCAGCCTGCTTTCCTGCCCAGGGGTGGCATCATCCCAACCCCACATGAGATGGGCTCACCACATCATTCTTTGATCAAGAAAATGCCACACAGGTTTGTCCACAGGCTAATCTGGTGGGGGCATTTTCTTCAATTGATGTTCCTTCTTCCCAAACGACTCTAACCTGTGTCGAGGGAACATAAAGACTGCTCAGCACACCCACCAAACAGTAGTAAACCTCTAAAACTGTGAGCCAAACTAAGCCCTTCCTATTTTTGAGTTGATGACTCAGGCATTTTGCTACAGTAACATAAAGCTGAATAACACCAGGTCAAGACAAGAGTTTGGCTTAAAAATTGGTTGTTAATTCTAAGAGAAAAATGCAAAGGAAAGTAAGTCATAGGAGCAAATTAATTTTAAAAGTATTTTGATATTGGACAAAGTTAAAGAGTTTTAAATATAGATATAATTATAAAAGGACCCTGAGATAATATTTCTAATCAAGAGTCTCCTTAACAAAATAAACCTTTCCCAATTGTATAACACCATGAAAAATGTTAGCACACTATTTTACTTCTAATAAAACTTATTTTTCATCAAAGTGTGAACTATTTTATTAAGCTATTTTAATTTAAGTATTCATTTTATTTTAAGCACTTTATTAAACTATTTAATACCTTGTCCACAATGTATTTCTTCTGTACAGGCAATCACTGCTCAATTCGTTTAAGATTCCATGCCTCATGAGAGGGGTCTGCTGTCCTTTCCATATCATTTACACAGTGTCACACGCCGGCCCGAGCCATGCATTCTTATTGACAGCTCTTGTCTGCTTTTTCTGCAAACATGCTACAAACTGAAGACCAGAAACTGAGTCAGGGCTTGTGAACCTGGGGGAGGGGCTTAAGGGAAGCCATGGGAAAGACAATGGAACATGTGAGGCACTGAAGTGGGAATACTCAGAATGAAGGGGTACAGCGGATAAGGAAGAGGGAGAGAGGAACTGAAGGCGGGTCAACCAAATGAGAAACGTATGAACATGTCATGAGGAACGTGTTGCTTAGTGTGGTAATTTTGGGGGGAAAAAAAAAAGGTTGAATCTTTTAGGAGAAGCTTGGGCAGAGCCATAGAGTGTGCTGGTTAGGGGTCACACTCTGTGGCTCTGCCCAATGAGGTGAGCAATGAGCACACAGGCCAGGGTGGACCCACACAGAAAGCACCAACAGACATTTGTTAGTCGGCATCAAGGGCTGAGCTCAGCAATTCCAAACTCAGTCTAAAAGCGGAGGAATTCCTAGAGCAGGTGCTCACTGACCATTCACAAAGCAGGGGCTGGCTGACCTAGCAATGCAAAGCAAGAATTAGTCCCCTAGGAGCGTGGGAAAGCAAGTCAAGTGTGGATAGTGATGTGGTTTTGTTTGGTGGGTTTGGTTTTGGGATTGTTTTTGAGACAGGGTCTGACTCTGTTAGCCTTGGCAGGCCTGGAACTTGATATTTTTCCCAGGCTAGCCTCGAACTCACAAAGATCTGTCTGCCTCTGCTTCCTGAGTGCTGGTATTAAAGGTAGGCACCACCACACCAGGCTAGCAGTGTTGTTTTGATGGGTGTATGAGAAAGTCCCTTTTTAATTCTTCTTATCCACCTCTAGAAGTCAACTGAATAGACTGTCCTCATATTAAACTAGAATAAAACATTCTTCAAATGGTAGCTTCAAATTGAACTTTCAGAATTTAGAAAAGTATTTCTATAAGGATCTTAAATTCATAAACTAAAAGACAATAAAAAATCCAAGATTAAGAATTGACATAAATTAATTGGCCTTTACTAAGAAACAATTAAAAATATGGGTGATAATGGTTAAGTATTATTCAACTTTCTGAGAGTGTTGCATTTCCCAAGTTCATACTATTGTGTATATATTCAATATATCCTCATTTCCTCAGATATAGTTGGGAAATTTAAATGTGTAAACATAACCACACCAGAAATGTCACATAGAAACATTTTAATGGGTGTGATAAGCCTGTCAGTAAGCAATAGATGCATATATCTTATGTGAAAGAATGCAGAAATAAATTTTTCTGCAAAGAAATTGGCCTGGTACCTCTTTGATAGCTATGAAATCCAAGAGGAATTCTGTCTGGCTAGGAGCAGTAAGGAAATGTAGGTTATAGATACTGCAGCTGAAACCTGGGAGAAAGGAATTGGACAATTCTTAGTTCCTGCTGCCAGTAGACAAGCTAATAAGGACAATAAAAATACTCCTAGAACATAAAGGAATAAAAGTTCATCCTGAAGGCACTATCAAGCTTTCAGCCAGAAGCAAATGCCCAGGTCTCTGGGTCTTGTGGTCCTACTTTTTATTACCACGTCACAAAAGGGCATCTGTGTATTAATCAACATCCTTCATGATACCTATGTGAGTAAAATCAACCAAATAAAAGAAAGCATCAAATTAATGATGCGAGTCCTAAACTTGCTAAGCAAACCTACAAGAACAAAAGAGCACCACTGTGGGATTAAGGAAGAAGCTGGTCTTACGTGCCTCCTTCATGAGTAACTGCTAAGCAGGTCCCACAGCCAGAAAGCGTGAGACACCCACCCAAGATGGAAAACAACAGAGAAAACAAAGAGAGAAAAGCAGCTAGGTGTAACTTGCAGTTTCCAAGATATGTGAAACTTGAGCCATAAGCTGAGGCTCCCTTTAAAAATAATGGGCTAGGGAAGAGTTCAGTGAGTAAGAGTGCTTCCTGTGCAAGCCTGCGGATACGATTTCAAATCCCCTCACACATGTAAAAAGCTGGACAGAGGTGTGTGTGTGTGTGTGTGTGTGTGTGTGTGTGTGTGTGTGTGTGTGTGTACCTGTGATCCCAGCACTGGGGGTCAGTGATAGGCTGACCCAGGAGTTTGCTAGGCAGCCTGGCCAAATGGAGACCTCCAGGTTCCATGAGAGACCTGCCTCAAAGCACCAGAAGGAGGAACAATGAAGGGAGACAAGAAATGTCCTCTGCTGGCCTCTCTGCATCTGTGCTCACATGGGCTCGTATGTCGGCACACTCATGTATGTGCACCACACGCAGATCAACACACACCACACAGTAAGAAAACCAAGCGTCATTTCTGACTTCTGCAGTCATGATGTCGCCAGGCACGTGTTTGCCAATCAATCAAGTGAGAAGATTGCCACAAAGATGTAACAGCAGCCTTGGGCATCTTGACTTCCTGTCTTTCAGTAGCTAATGGTTGTGTTTGGGTTCTCTACATAAGCCTAGACACCCTTGCAAGTTATTTTGCTGTTCTAAATTATCTTTGTTTCTGTGGCTTCCTTGCACATTTTTAAACCCCTCCTCCACCTTCCTCCCTTTGTGGGCTCTCAAAAAGAGGCCTGGGCAAATTTCTTGCGAACCTGCCCCCGCCCCCATGCTCTGACCTCTGGCTGAGTTCCAGCCATAGGTAGTTGGCGGCCGCTCCCTTCCAGCCCGTAGCCCAAAGGCTTGGCAGCCTTGGACAGCTCTGAGCTCCAGACCTTGGCATCTGGCTGTGGCAGGCAGCCACGTGTCTGGCATCACCAGGTTATGTCACCCACTTTTCAGCCCTATCAACTGTCAGAACTGGTCCGAGAGGAGCCAAGAGAAAGGCGGTGAGAGGAGATCTTTGGATGTGAAGTCAGCCACGTGTGAAGAACACACAGGGATCCGATCTCTTTTCACCTGGGGCTGTCTGTGTGAATGAATGGAGTCGGCCTGCCTCTCAGCAGGGATCAGCTTATTTTAAAAGTCTCTGTGGTTTCCTAGGAGATCCCTTTCCTCTTCCGTTAAACTTGGTTCTGAAGCAAGCTGCTGCTCTCCTCTGCCGTCGGAACAGGGAGCCAAGTCTCAATTAGCCAGCCCGCCGTGATTATCATCATCTTGTCCTTCATTCGCCAAACACCTCCACATTTCCTGAAGCAGTCAGCCTTTCCTCTCCGCTCCTCTCCCTCTGAAGCATTCACCAAGACTGCACCCCACATGGCTCCAGCAGCCTCAGCTCTGCAGGGGATGGACTGACAGGGGGCGGTGGGGGGGGGGCGAGGCGGGGGGGGGGGCTGTCCTGCTCTCCTCTGACCTGACCACAGTCCAACAGGTGAGTTTTCTCTGGGTGCTTCTGGGGGTCTGAAACTGTCCCAGGGACCAAAGGAGCTGAGATGGGATGAGCGATGCCCCAGACAATTCCTATTTGCCTTAGGCTTGATAGCCAAGGACTCTTGGTTGAACCCGTTTGCCATGAAATCACATTTCAAAAGTCAAATCAGCAGTTTGAGACTCCTGTTCAGTTCTGCCAGCGCGGGGCACCATTCAGCTGGGCTGTGTCACACTTTTGTGCCGTTTTCTTTCTAAACTCAGAGGTCTTCCACTGCTGAAGCTGTAATATAAGCAAGTGCATGGAAGAAGAGAGAAGAAATAGAAAAAAAAAAGGGAGGCAAGTCACAGCTACCAAATTTGGAAGCTGAACTATGTATGGACTCACAAATGACATTGGAGACCTTGAAACAGACCCAAAAACCAAAGTCACAAAGAGCAAGAGGCTGATGAAGAGCACTAGGTTGGAAGAAGGCCTCTGGAAGTCAGCATAAGATTAAAGCCCAGGCCTTTCTCCTGCTCGCACCAGCTAGACTAACCACAGCCTTCACCTACCCATGGGGAGGGTGATGGATAGTCCTGGGGGGAACCAGCATAGCTGCTGACCAGTGTACTGAGCATGGGCAGAGGCACCTAACTGAAAGGAGAGGACGAGTGAACCGGAAGTCCACTTGGTGAGCCAAGAAGACCACCAGCCAGCTGCCCCCAACCCAGCCAGCCAGAGGGCTTCAGTGGTCCAAGATAAATGGCTGTAGGGGACATACACTTCCTCTAGTCTCTGAGGTTCCGTGGTTGGACCTACCAAGCGAACTGAGTAAAAGCAAATTAACACGCAGAGCTGAGTTTATTAGCACACGTACCACAGGTACCGGGGTAGAACTCAGAGATGTGGAAGTCATCCCAGGGGTGATCAGAAGCTGAAGTCTGCAGAGCACCCTAAGAACACTGAGTTTAGCCAGGCGGTGGTGGTGCACGCCTTTAGTCCCAGCACTCGGGAGGCAGAGCTTGGCGGATCTCTGTGAGTTCGAGGCCAGCCTGGTCTACAGAGTGAGATCCAGGACAGGCACCAAAACTACACAGAGAAACCCTGTCTCAAAAAAACCAAAAGAAAAGAAAAGAAAAAAAAAAAACAACAACACTGAGTTTGAGAAGAGATAAGGCTAAGGAAAGGGTGGCATCATCACTGATCTCTTGGTCAGTGTCCCCTCCTGTTATATGCTCCAGAGAAGAATTTTAATAAGCAGGAACAGGGCATCCTCTGAGTTACCTGTTACTCTGATAACTTGAGTATACTTACAAGGAACTACGCTGGATCCACTAACAGTCGAATTAGTGAGATCATGTGACCACTGTCCTATAGCCCCTGCCCTAATGAGAGTTACCTAGCACCTTTATGTATGTCCTCAGAGTTTTAGGGACAACAAGACAACTATGTGGGTCAAGGTAAATGGATGGAGGAAGCTAAGAAAGCTTTGGGTTATTTAGCAAGACCTGTGCTGAGACTCCTCTTGTACCTGTGCTACTGAGCTAGACAGCACCGAGTCACCTCTGTGATTGAGACCCACCCTCCTAGTGAGGCAATGGCTCCTCTGTGCATTTATGACCTGCTATAAGGCAGGCAGAGGGAGCGGCAAGCTTTGCTTGTATCTGCTTCTGCTTTGCCTTTCGCCCCAAATAATCCTTATTCAAAAGTGTCCTGTTTCCGGGTTGCATAAGCTTTTCCAAAATTAACGTGTGTGTGTGTGTGTGTGTGTGTGTGTGTGTGTGTGTGTGTGTGTGCACCTCCTTGTCTGTATATGTACCGAGTTCCTGCAGTGCCAGCAGAGGCCAGGAAACGGTGCTAGACTCCCTGGGCTGGAGTTACTCGGTGTGGGTACTGGGAGGCAAATCTGGGTCTTCTGCAAGAATAGCAAGTGCTCTTAAGTGCTGGGCCATTTCTCCAGCCCCAGAATTTGCATATTCTCATGCCCTATGCGTTCATATGAACTATCCACCAGACTTTTCCCAAAAGATGAACAATAACAAACACGGGGAGGATGCAGAGATATGGGGCTCTCCGATACTTAAACTAGACACAGGATGACCACAGGGTCCTTGTGAGTTCATAAACAAAGGACATGAAATCAGATGTCAAAAAGACAGCAGCACACTGTGGTTTCTGCAGCAATATTCACAGTAAGAAAGTTGTGGAAGCCTAGGTGTCATATAAAGAGATTAAATGCTATTCCATTTACTTTAAAATGGGGAATCATGTCATCATAGCAAAATGGATGAGCACGGAAGACATGTGTGGTGGTTTGAATGAAAAGAGACCCTTAGGTTTACAGGGAGTGGCATTTTTAGGAGGTGTGGCCTTGATGGAGTAGGTGTGGACTCATTGGAGGAAGTGTGCCACTGGGTGTGGCTTTGAGGTTTAAAATGCTCAAGCCAGGCCCACTGTCTCCTCTCTCTCTCTTCCTGTTGCCCACTGATCCAAATGTAGAACTCTTGGCTCCTTCTCCAGCACCATGTCTGTCTGTACACAGCCATGCTTCCCACCATGACAAAAATGGACTAAACCTCTGAAACTGTAAGCCAGCCCAATTAAATGCTTTTCTTATTAAGAGTTGCCACGGTCATGATGTCCCTTCACAGCATAGAAACCCTAACTAAGACTCTATGCTAGTGGAGATAAGCCAGGCACAGAAGGACAAGTGACACACAGAGATCTCACTTAATGTGGAGTCTAATAAGATGGAACTCAGGTAGAGAAGCTAAGGAAGCTACCAGAAGCTGGGCATAGAGAGGGACGCAATGGGAGCTGCTGATCTTAGGACACCAAAGTTCAAAGAGCTCTGAGATCACCGATTGCACGGTGTGGTACTATAGTCAATTATAAAGTGCATGTCAGAATAGCTAAGAGTAAATTTCAAATGTCTTATCATAAAAATAATAGGTGAGCAAGGTGATGAATGTTAGTTGGCTTGACTTGATCATTCCGTGTGGGGAGTGGAGGAAGCCTGTGGTGTTTGAAGTCCTGGGTAAATATGTGTGATTGATAGGAACCATCCATGTCTCATACCCATGGAAAAATTGCAAAGACCCTCCTCATCCACCCACCAGAGAGCAGCTCAGAAGGATGACAAAGCCCTTTTCTCATCCTTGTGCAGATGTTGCCAGTGTGTGGAGAAAATGCCCACGGTAGCTTCCCATCCATGTGCAGATGTTGACAGTGTGTGTAGAAAATGCCCACTGTAGCTTCCCATCCATGTGCAGATGTTGACAGTGTGTGCAGAAAATGCCCACTGTAGCTTTCTTCCCTGGATATTTAAAGCCTTAAGCAGCTCCCCTATAGAAACTGCTCCAATGGAGATTATGTATCTGCCTTCCTGTTCAGCTATATGTAGTAACCTGGACGCCTTCTTCAACTGTATGTAGTAACTCCACTTTCTTGTTCAACTGTGTGTAATAAACAAGCCAAGATTCAAGTTTCTGGGATTTCTCTGTCATAGAGGCCAGGCCACTGACCCAGGTTCTCTGTCTGTCATTTCTTCATTCCCTCACCACCCCAGTTCAGTCTGTCCCTGGAGCCGTGCTGGACATGGAATGCTACATTAATTGTACCAGTAGCAAGTCATCTGTGGTGGTTTGAATGAGAAATGTACTGGAAAACATGGTCCCCAGTTGATGCGCTGATGAGGGAGGCTATGGAACTTTCAGGTGATGAAGCCTTGCTGGAGGAAGCACACCCCTGCAGGTGGGCTTTGAGTTTTTATAGGCTGGCCCTGCCAGATACCTCTCTCTTCCTCTCTTGCTCTCTGGCTCATTGGCTCCCTGTCCTTCCTGTGTGTGGATGAAATGTGCCCTTTCTGTTTCCTGACTCCCAGGCCAGCCTCACACTCTGCTACCCTGCCATTCCCAGCAGGATGGACTGCATCCCCTCTGGAACTGAAGCTAGAATAAACCCTTTCCTCCCTAAATTGCTTTTTGGTCATGGTGTTTTATCACAGCAACAAAAGTAACTAATATATTGTCACACTGGACCCTGGAAGTCCTGTAAGGTCTCCCAAAGACACACACACACACACACACACACACAGAGAGAGAGAGAGAGAGAGAGAGAGAGAGAGAGAGAGAGAGAGAGAGAGAGAGAGAACAGGGGATGGGAATACACCTTCAGACAATATCTTCCCACTTTGTCTCAAGTATGGAAACTTCAGGTACTTTGAAGACATAAAAAGGAGAGTAATTAGAAGAGAAGAGAAAAATCCAACAGGAAAAGGTTCCAGAAAAAAAAATCCTGTGAAGTTTTAAAAGTGAAAAGAAGTGTTAGAGCTTGAATCCGAAGCCCACTGCGGTACAGCTGCTTTTGCTCCGAGATACAATCATGGCTTCTCATGTTACTTACCAAGTGGGATTTTTGGTTAGAAATCACAGCTGCAAAACTAAGTTCAACTCATTACACTTTTCCATGACCTTGCCTTCAATTTTGCCCAATATATTATTTTATATTATTTCAAATAAAATGATAAAAAAACATTTATCTCTGAAAAAAACCTAGAAAACAAAATAAAAAAGAAGTAAAGGGTTCTTCCATCCATGATCAAATCTGATTAGTGATCCAGAAAGAGGAAGTAGAGAATGCAAAGAAATTACTAATTGACGAATAGTATAGAAAAGAACTTAAGGACCTGAATGCAGTGAAGGGTCCAGGTAGCGCAGTAGGCTTCAGAAGAGCAAGTAGGAAAGAACGAGCCCCTGAGACTAATCAAGACTCAGAAGCCCTGGGTCACCCTCAGGGACAGACATGCTGTAGACAGGGCAACCATGTGTCTCAGTCAGGGTTACTATTGCTGTGACCAAACACCATGACCAAAAGCAGCTGGGGATGGGGAGTTATCTGACTTAGACTTCCATATCATATCACTGTTCATCATCAAAGGAAGTCAGGACAGGAACTCAAACAGGGCAGGAACCTGGAGGCAGGAGTTGATGCAGAGGCCATGGAGGAGTGCTGCTTACTGGCTTGCGGCTCATGGCTTGCTCAGCCTGTTTGTTTACAGCACCCAAGACCACCAGCCCAGGAGTGGCCCCACTCATATTGGGCTGGGCCTTCCCCATCAATCACTAATTAAGAAAATGTCCTATAGGCTTGCCTATAGTGCGATCTTCCGGAGGCATTTTCTCAATCAAGGTTTCTTCCTCTCAGTGACACAAGCTTGTGTCAGTTGACATAAAGCTAGCCAGCTCACCATGCCTGCAGAAGGCTGGCCAGCTCACCATGCCTGCAGAAGGCTAGCCAGCACACCATGCCTGCAGAAGGCTAGCCAGCTCACCATGCCTGCAGAAGGCTGGCAGAATGCGATTTCTGCAGTGCTCTTTGTTCAAACTGCCAGTCAGTTTTCCTGTGGGGAACAGAAACATTTCAGACATGCAGTGTCTTCTGTATACGACTGTTAGGTTTTCTTTCTTGGCAAGCAATTTTACAGGTAGGAAGTGTGTAGATACAGAGCCAATTAAACATGTTGAGATCTCTCTCTCGAGCCCTCTACACCCCGCCCAATCTTTCCTCTCTCCTCTTCCTCTTATGTAAAATCCGGAGGACGTAACAGAACTGCTATGTAAGAAGCCATCGAGGATGTACTTCATCCTTTCTGATTGCTACAGCTAGTATCTTCAACATCAGTATCAATGTATGCCTGCCAGGGGTCCAGCCCCACGTGTATGTGCCAGACAAATGAAAGAGGAAGACAACACAGAAGCACTCGGAGCAAAGCTCTCAGAACTCTGAGCCACTCACATCTCATCACCACATACATTAATTAAGGGGAAATGGCTTTGCGGGTGAATACATTATTGAACACATAGAGATTCCACTAAACGCTAGGAATTAAATGTTGGTTCGACAACTAGAAATGCAATAAAATACATCCTCCACCCAAAACAGAAGGGGGTTGAAAGATGTAAAAATTGAGACGTGGTTGAGGAGATGACTCAGCAGTTAAAAGCACTTGCTGATCTTCCAGAGGACCTGAGTGCAAATCCAGCACCCACATCAGGTGACTCACAACGTAAATGTAACTCCAGCTCCAGGGACATCCTCTTCTGGACTTTATGGGTGCCTGCACACACATGCACACACTCAGGCACTCTTGTGTGTGCGCGCCTACACACACACACACACACACACACACACACACACACACACACACACATCGATAAACAAAAAAGGAATTGAGACACAGATTAGTCAGTTTCATTGGAGGAATAAGGAGATGAATGGGGTAGTGGGGTCCTGGCTTAAAGCTAACTAGCAGCCCGAGAGACCATGCACTCTGCACAGAGGCCTCTGAGAGTTACAACTGATGGGGGTGGCCGGTGTGTTTGGCCAGGATGAGGGCTGCAAGGTGGCTTTCAATTCTGTTTTATAACATGATAACACAGCGAGCAAAGGAAGGAAGATGTGTGCAGGGAAGGACATGCAATCAGAGCAGATGCTTTGGTTCATCCGTAAACAGCTCACGAAATGACTTCACACATCTCATAAGAAGGTGAACATTCAATTTATCTTACCAAAAATTAGTTTTATTTGTAGAATGGAAAGAGGGATGATAGAAGCATTTGAAAGTGGAAAAGTCTAACTCTGTACACCTTCTACAACAGAATGCATTAGACATGTCTAAAAGTGATAAATTAAGAAATTATGTGAGTGTAAGCATACCATTTAAAAGATAATTACCCAGAGCAACAGCTAAATGTTTGGAGAAAGGGTCACACTGGGGAGAAGACCAATGTTCACCAGCAGCCTGATATTATTCCTTCCAATCTTAATGTACTATTCTGCTTAGATGGGAATTTTAGACAGGGTTTTACAATTTAATGACTAAGGTAAGTTTTTACAACATACTGTTCATGGGAAAACCAGGGTTAGCAAACAATTTGACTAGTAAAAGCCCCATTTGCAGAGTCTGAGTGGGGAAGGCATATTTCAGTACGCAGGTGCCACTCCACGCAAAGGAAGATGAATTTACAGGGCAAAGTCTGCAAAGGCAAAAACCCCAGCAGGTCAGGCGGCTCATCGCTGCTGGGAGGAAACTCCATGCAGCTGATGGTAAACATGGATTTACAGTTTTCCATTGTCTGAATTGTTATGAGATTTGTGTTTTAACAGACATTTTAGGGACTAGAGAGGTGGCTCAGCAGTTAAGAACACTTGCTGATCTTCCAGAGGACCCAGGTTCAATTTCTGGCACCCACAGGCACCAGGCACACACATGGTGCCAGATATATATATATATATATATAAATTTAAAAATAAAGTAAAGTAAAAAATTAAATAAGCCTTTGAGCGTGAAGGACCACTCTCCAGATCCGCACTCTGTTATTTTATTAACATCATTCCCTTCTCCTCCCTCAAGTACAAATCCCCAGCAGAAAACACTGCCTCCTTCTCCCCTCCACTTCCTCCCTCTCCTCCCTTCTTCCTCCTCTTCTCCTCCAGTTCTCAAGCCTGTGTTAACCTCTTGGCTTTGTGTGTGAGCTACCCCAACCAAGCAGGAAGCCTTGCCTCTGCGTTCACGCAGTGTGCTTGACTGATGTGAGACTTGGTGGTCATCTGACAAGCACAGTATGTATGTAGGCACAGCAGGCACACAGCACTGCTTAGTTTTCCTGCACTGTGGCCTAAATTGTAGGGAGTGGGGTTCATTTGAACTCACAGTTTGGAGGCTCCAGTCCACAGTCTGTTGCTGTTGTTTTGGGGCCTGTGGCCAGGCAAGTTCATCATGACAGTATGTGGCAGCAGAAACTGTCCCACCTCATGGCAGTAAGGAAGTAAAGAGAAAGGCGAAGAAACTGCCCCACAATCTCCTCTGAGGGCAAGCCCCCAGAGACCTAAAACCTCCCACTAAACCACTCCTAAAGGCTTCTGCTTAAAGTCTTCCAATAATGCCAAACTGAGAACCAAGCTTCTAACACGTGGGCCTTTGAGAGATGTTCTAACCCATACAGAGATGATAGATAAATAGATAGATAGATAGATAGATAGATAGATAGATAGATAGATAGATAGATAGATACAATAGAAAAAAGAGAGGGAGGGAGGGAGGGAGGAGGGAGGGAGGGAGGGAGGGAAGGAAGGAAGGAAGGAAGGAAGGAAGGAAGGAAGGAAGGAAGGAAGGAAGGAAGGAAGGAAGGAAGTTTCAAATGAGCTAACTGGGGAAGGGCCAGAGCATGGCACCTGATTCTCCTGCACAAATCTGTCCTCCTCCACCAGCCTCTACCCCTTTCCTCTGTCTGTCCACACTGGTGAGTGAATCTATAAACTTCCTAGTGCCAATGGCCCTGTCATCATTAGCTTCAGCTGCCAATTTAAGAAAAACTTAGTGTCCCTGGGAAGAAGGTACATCAATTGAGGCATTTCCCCCATTAGTTTGGCCTGTGAGCATGTCTGTGAGGGCATTTTATTGACCAGTAGCTGATGTAAGAGGGTCCATGCCACTGTGAGTGATGCCATCCCTGGGTAGGTGGGTTTGGACTGTATAAGAAAAGTAGATGAGCCGAGCAGTGCCTTTAATCCCAGCACTCGGGAGGCAGAGCCAGGGGGATCTTTGTGAGTTCCTGAGGCCAGCCTGGTCTACAGAGCAAGATCCGGGGCAGGCACCAAAGCTACACAGAGAAACCCTGTCTGGAAAAAAACAAACAAACAAAACAAAATAGGTGAACATGAACCTAGGAGCAAGCCAGTATGCCATGTTCCACCATGGCTCTGCTTCAGTTCCTGCCTTGACTTCCCTCCATAGCGGATCATAACTTGTAAGGTAAAATAAGCCCTTTCCTCTCCAATGTGCTTTTGGTCATGGTGTTTATCACAGCAACAAAAAGCAAACTAAGACAGCCTCCAGCAGAAGAATGCCAAGGATGCATACCCGTAATTCAACAAGTTATGTTCATTGATTGTTTTCATGAAGAAGGAAAAAAGCATTATGGGAAACTTGGATCCATGAGAGCTGTGTCAGTGATACAGAGACAGTGCTAGTAGTGGGAAACCCCCCCACTTTGATGGAGTGAAGTAGGAGTGGGCAGCTCTGTATGTGCTACCTTAGTAAATTTCCTCTAATGTGAGGCAGGCAAGACCGAGCTAAGCTGTCCTTGGTGAAGAAAAACAGCCATGCACAGTGGCCGAAAGGGGGCATGATTTGAACAACATCTTCATTTGTGAGGATGGGTTTATTTCCATCTCCATTCATCACGACCACAGTGGCACTGATGTTGATACTCAGTGGCGTGGCCTATGATCAATGGGAGCAATTGCAGTCTAGTGTGGGTGGCCAGGCCAGCACCCGATGCCAGGGCAGCTTCTTTGTTTCTCACTCAGCAGCTGCAAAGTCAGCTGCCAACCTTTTACCACATCAGTCACAGGGTGGCACGCCCATGATGATCTGGAAGGGGCTGGCCACACCAGGCTGGAAGCTGGTTAGTCTGTCCCTGGCTTGGTGTCTTGTGTGTGGTCTCCGTCAAAGTGAAATGCAGGGAAATGCTGTGATTGGCAGCCTAGAACCCAACACGTGGAGAAAACCGTGTGACAAACACTGATGGATCCACATTTATAATGCTTCAACTCAATCCTCTTTTCAATTTTCTGAAGGTGCGGTTGTGAACCCACATGGCCATTCCACTTTACACTCGTAGCACGTAAGAAATTCACACACTTCAATAAATTACAAGAAGATATTCAACATTATTTTGAATAAGCTTTATAGCATACCGTTTCCCTATTGTTGGCCAATGTAAGTGTTCTGATCACATTTAAGGTAAGTTATATGAGCTATTGTATTTCATAAGCCATGCGTATTCATGTATTTCTTACGAAACTTTTAACTTATGATTGTTTTGTAACCCTACTGCAATTCAAGGACCATTTGAAATACTAGCACATATAGGAACTGGCCAGAGCCCCTGTGGGCCTTTGGCCAGGGTTGGGATAGTAGCTAGACAGGGCGGTGGATACAGTGAGCTCAGCAAACAGGAATTAAATCCTCGGGAAGAGAAGTAAGTCCCCAAACAACATTTTAGTCTTTTAGATACTGGCACATGGAATAATTTTTTTGCATTGAGGACCTGTTTGCTATATTTGAAATGTGTCTTTTCATAGGGACAGGACAAGATGAAGACCTGGTCTATTCTCCATAAGCACACAGCACAGACCTTCAGCGCCAGGCATCCTATGAAGCATTAGAACAGGGCCTCAAACTGTTCCTCCATTTTGGACGTGAACTGTAGAAAGTTAGTTCTGAGCAACTAGACTCAGCTCACTTGTTCCATGAGTCAGCCACACAACACCATCTCTACCACAGCAGGCTCGAGGTCCCTAAGAGTGAATGGACTCCATTACAGCAGTAGCAGATCCTATCAGTAAGGAAACCAGAGAAATTGAGTGGCTGCCACAGAGGGACGGGGTGGCTATCACAGCAGAAACGAGAATTAGAACAAAAATCAGGGGGGAAAAGTGCATGGGATTTGTTTTAAACCCAGAGTCTTAGAAGGGAATTAAAAAGGCCTTAGCAGGGACATGCGGTCTCCACAAATTAGGTTTACTTGGTGAGTCAAGGGAGAATTGAATCAGCTTAAGAAACAGGATTCAGTCTTTTCTGTCAGAGCACAGGCTACAGAAAAGAAAAAGGAAAGGGAAAAAATAAAAATAAAAGGCACACTGATTAAACTCCAGAGAGGAAAGATTGGGCTGGGAGAAAAGCCAGGAGCCGCCAAGGCCAAGCTTGCAGATCTGAAAGGACAGAAGCCGTGGGGTGGACCCTGCTGCGTTAAGCTATGATGGGGATGAATGAGGTCATGGTTAATCCCAGATCACAGGGAGCTACAGGGCCAAGGTGATCTGCATAGGAAGTCACTAATGACTGCAGGGGCTCATGGTAGTGAGATCCTGGGGATGAAGAGGCTCAGGAAACTCTGCAGATTCAGCTTCTCTGAGCAGGGGTACCAAATTAACAAGAGCGATCGATGGAGGAGTACTCTGAGATGACTGGACACGTACAGGAAAGATATGTAAGTGTCACACGGATGTGGAGGGAGGGAGGGAGACCAGAAAATCCAGAATGAGATACTTCCAGAATTAACAAATGAGCTTCAACATCAGAAGTCAGAATGGCTTATACATAGAGAAAACATACCTAAAATTGACATAGGATTAGACGTGGGAAGGAAGGTGTGGACTAAGGGTTGACAGGCTGCTGACAGATTGACTCAGGCCTGAGTTAGTGCCAGGGCCATTTGGGGCTCCTCCTGTGTGTATTACCTGAGGGAAGATGCTGAAGGACCATATAATTGCCCAGACACAGAGCCAACTAGGAAGAAATAAGTCCTTCTGGTTAGAAACATTTGGGCTCCATTGTGATTCCTAAGCAGGACAATCATAGCTGGTACCTCAGGTTCCTGCTGGTCCCATCACACAGGAAAACAGTTCCATGAAGAGGTTGAGATCACCCTGGCATTGCTGGGAGACTGCAGAGCTACAGAAGAGCCCCCCCCACCTACAGAGAGAACAGAACAGGGGGTGTTGGGCATTCATCTTTGAGTTTCATCTACGAAGCCAAAGCTTTTACCAGATTCTCTACAGACTTAGGAATAGGAAACAGTTCATGGTCAGACTGGAGAGATCTGTGTACTCCTGGCACGTGCAGTCTGAGGTATGCTAGGCTGTCATCTGAGTTCCTCAAGTCATAATTGAGTGTAAGACAGAAAAGGGAATGAGTTAGGGTACAATTGTTGCCTTGGAGGTGCTTCAAGTAAAGTCCCTCCCTTACCCCATTTCAAGGCGCAATCAGGGTTGACCCCAGGTTTGGCAAGTATCGGATTGAGGGGTCAGACCCTCCCTTATTACGATTCTAAAATGTGAGATGTTTCTACCATGAAACTCAGGAAGGAGTCTGCTAAACATGTATCGTCATGAGGAGTTAAGATTTCAGCCGCATCATGGAAGTGTCATGGAAGCCCCTTGAGACTTGCTGGTGAGCACAGTAAATACCAACCACCCAACCCCAGCCCAGCTAGGGCAAGGTGACCAGGTATAGTGATCCCTCAGGTGGAAGCCAGGATTTCACCACTGGTTATGAAGCCAGGTCAGCTGGGCATCCAGGTGGTGGGGAACTTAGGATGGCTGGTGGTGGGAGCGGGTGTAAGTACAGCTGCAGTCTCAGGACCAGCTGCAGCAGTTGCGGTATAGACGTCTCTGATGCTCATGCTACAGCTCTCTCCTTTTAAATTCTCAGAAACTGCCACTTTGGAGTATCCAAGACAGACTAAGGTAAGCTTATTGTGGGACAGTAGGTGGAGGAAGGATGGACAGTCTCGGCTTCCGCGATACCTCAACCACATCTCTCAGGGACGGCAGCCCGACTGCCAACCTGACAGCACTTTCCTTCCTTTGCCAGAAACTGTGTGGCCTCCAGAGCCCCACACCAGGACAGAAGGAGCAGGGTGTCACAATGGAGCACAGCGGCAGCCTTGCCAGACCCTCCTTCGTACCCCTTGCTGGTATTTTCTGCCCCTCAAATTCTGATTTCCAGGTCTGGTCTTCACAGAACGCTGCCTAAGACTACCATCTTTAGAGACTGCTCAAGAACCAGTTTATAAGTTTAATTAATTTAAAAGAAACAAATATTTATCTTCCCTAACCTATAAGAGATTAAGTTATCTTACTGTCTTTTACCAAAGACAAATACCTTTATAGAAGTCCTCTGGCTAATAAATGAGAAGAAAACGAACTAAAATATCATTTGCAATTCCTAAAGAATCCCTGGATCTAGGCAATCGTTGATTTTTAACCTTGAAACAGATAACCTGTCCCCATAATGTGTTTCCTTCTGGAAGCACATGGTTCCACCACCTGTGATGTATGATCTTGTACCCCCAAATCTGAGCCAAGTTTGTAAGCCTGGTAGAAATGAGATGCAAGCGGCATGGGAAGGACTGAAATCCAATCTGCAACGTCCAAACTGAGAACTCTGCCCCACAATCAGTCCTTCCGTCTGAAATAGCAATGACCGTGAGAAAGGACGCAGGGACGCAGGGCTCTTCTGCAGAGCTAAGTGATGCATCAGCCAGCTGCAAGATGGTCCCTGGGGACCACCTCTGAAGGCAACAGGGAGAAGGGAGGCGGGAAGAAAGGACGAGAGCAGCGGCACACAGGAGAGAGAAAAGGCTGTTTCCTCGGTGAAATTTACATACTAATCGGCTACAGTCTAGCCAGAGTGCTTTTTCCCATCAGAGAAGGAAAAGCAGCTGAGAGATCTAAGTAGAGTTGGAGATGACTTTGGAAATGAGCAGGCAACATGGAGAGCATTAGGATTCTGTTGTAAAGCACATTTGCCTTTAGTCTTAGCACCCCTCAAGCTTGTACCATGGGGGCGGGCAGTTAAACCACTTCCTATTAAAGCCTTCTCTATGTCTGCCCTTTCTCCTGATTCCCCCATTTTCTTCTCCCTTTCCATGGGAGCTGAGCATCCATTCATCTGCAGAAGCCGCCCCTGTGTTCTAACACGCTCCATGAGTCAAGATTCAAAGAGCTCCTTTGACTCACGAGGAACTGGAACAGAAAAACGTTGGATGCACTTGTGTGGGGGCGGTTCCTCCAAGCGGCACACTTGTTTTTGAAGACGGGAGAGGAGGCTAAGGTATTAGTGAGCATAAGTACTTGCTTCAGCATTCCTGCCCTTCATTCACCTGAGCAGGTGCAGAGTCCCTTAATCACAGCTGTCAAGAAAGGAAGGCTTGCCATTTCTACCATAGAGAGGAAAATGACAGACAGGGGGTGGGGGGTGGGGGGGTGTCAGAGGGGGAGGGGGAGAACACACCTGAAATGGACCGCTACTGGAGACAAGAGGGAAGAAGGCGGATGTGGGGGAGGGGAGGAGGGGGATAGAATGACTATGAGTTCATCTTTCCCTATGTGATTTGTGAATAATGAAAAGCCGTTTGAATAGAGAAGGAAGTGAACATTTGATCTTACAGTGGAATGGGAAGCTAAAGACCTTTCAGAATATTAAAGAATGTATAAGATAAATATTTAGAAGCAAATGATGGAATTGCAGATTGTGCACACCCGTTTGCTCCTCCTCAGACTCTGATGGGAGGGGTTAGGACCACTCACTTGTTCATGTCTTTAGGTTGAGCGTGTCTATGTCTGCATTTTGGAGAAGCCCAGGGAGGGCTTAATTCTTCTACTGGAAAAAGCAGGATAGGAAGATTTAGGGAAGACACACAAAGGAAGTGCCTGGATGGGCACCGGCCAGTGAGAAAGATGGTGGATGGAATGGCAGACATGGGGCATTTGCTCCACAAGGAAGCATCCAGGAGAAACAGTGTGCAGCATGGTTTGCTAAGGCTTTGGTCATGCCGTGCTATGGACGATTTCTCTGCACCCCAACCCATCTTCTCCAAAATCTTTGGTAAAATATTTCCCATTCACCACAACTTTCAGGGCAAGAGAGTGAGAGTGCGGGAGTGAATGAGGGGAGGGGGGAGGGGGGCAGCAAAGAGTTCAAGAGAGTAACAGCTATGGCCTGAACCCTCAATGCAGACCTGGATGAGACCGAGAAGATGTGCAAGAGCAGGTCTTTGCACGGACCGGGTATCCTGCGAGATCCCGAGGGGAAGAACCCTGGAGACCTCTGGGGCTTCACCTCCAGGGAGGAACATGAGACACGCCGAATTTTCCTTTGTCTCGTCACACATGGAAGAAAGCATAGTTTAGCAGACAAGTGGGGAGGGGGTATCCGGTGAGAAATCTACACTCCGGGTGCAGAAGTGACGAGGACGACGCTCAGCCAGACTCACTCAGCCCTTGAGGCAGCTGACTGGCTGGTTTGTCAGCTTAGTTTACCAAGGATCAACACCAAAATGACAAAGTCACAATTAGCCCATGAGTCACCAGGGGGGTCTGCAGCTGCCTCTGTGCATTGGGCGCGAGTCTTTCACTCACTCCCTGCAGTGTGACAGGAAGAAATTTCCACTGGGTTCATCAAACACCTGAGCCATCAGAGCTGAACTAGCCAACCAATAGGACAAGGTACAGCATCAAAATGATGTCCATGTACAAAAAAAAAAAAAAAGAGGGGTCTCTGTGTGTCATCTGTAATAGAAATGTATTCCATTGTTTAACCCAGATATTATTTGCATGGCTGTCAGGACAAGTAAGCTTCATTACAGTCCCGCTGCTTGTCTCAACCTGCCAAAACCTGGTCTGATGCCTTCCATGCCCACTAAAATGTCCTTAATATTATTTTCTGTAATTTATAATACTAAATCAAATGGAGTGAGTTTTTAAAGTCCCTTTGACTAATGCCCATATCAAATAATCTATGGGGAAATATAGTTACAAATAATTCAACTACTGTTTAGAAAGAGTCATGCATGTTATAGATAAGAGAAGTCAGAGAAAGCAAGAACAAATTGCTACTGGCCTGAAACATTAGAAAAAGAGCCAAGTCTCATAGAAAACCCCCTCTAGAGGACAGAGATCTAAATATAATGTATATTTTCCAAAGAAAAAGAAAGAAGGACAGGTGCATTGGGGGGGTGATACAGCCCACTGTATATAAAAGATAATTAGCCTACTAAATATCTTTGCTGTTGCCAAGCCACTCTGCTAACATTAAATCTGTGGGATGGAGAGATGGCTCAGAGGTTTAGAGCACAGGCTGGTCTTGCAGAGGACCCAGGTTTGATTCCCAGCACCCATGCGACAGCTCACAGCTGTCTGTGACACCTTCTTCTGGCCTCCTGGGGCACCAGACAGAGCATGATGCAGAAATATACATGCAGCTAAAACACTCGTACATATAAAGTTAAAATCAAAATTTTAAATGGTTGTTAAAGCATTTCAAGCACCATTTCCAGCAAAATCAAAGAATAAAATGAGTTATTAGTTCTTATTATAAAAATATTAAAGAACTGTACAAATAAGGTCTTTACAGAAACAAATTAAGTTCTTAAGTAGAGGAGAACAATTTCCTTCTAGAAGATTCTAGATGAACTTAACTTCAAAGTCTCTATACAAGAGAGTATAAACAACACAATATCTTCAGCGTCAGAACCAAGAGAGAATGTTGTTTAACAATCTAAATGCTGCCTCTTGGACAGCCCAGCCTATAGGCAATTATTTTTAAATATTCCTTTTACTACAAGGTTAATTGCTCACAGGATTCAAAACTATCTGATGTTAGTTCTCCTACTCAGGTTTTCCCTCACTTTCCATGGAAGGATCTCAGTCAGAAGTGACGTGACACACAAATGGAGGTGACTTGAAAGACACGCCCACCAGGAGCCTGGATACTGTAAATACTAAAACCCACGCCAGGAAAGTGAAAGGTGAGCTGAACATACTCACAGGAACCGTTGAATCTCAGAAAGCTTGTACTGTTCAAACGATGGAACCCAAGTGTTAGAACTCATTTTCTAAGGGCAGGGAGTGGGGCGGGGGAGAGGGGGGAGCTGGGGGGGGGACAAGTGTTCATTAGCTTTTGTCGTGGAAGTTCATTGATGGAGAGGTTTGCCTTTCCTTTTTATTCAGATTCTATTTAATTAGGTTAACAAGTACATTTAAGGTCTCAATCATCTTTTAATTCACCGCCCCCCATGCAGGGACAGTGGGGATTTGATTGTGGAAAGAATGATACAGTCATTTGAAAAAGCCCTTCCTTTATTTGCTCAGAACATGATTTGGGCATCCTATTAACATTTCCCAAATTGAATGAACCTGTCTCTTTGTGTTAGGCAATAACCTAAGAATAGGGAGAGGCCAACAATCATTAACAATTTATTGTCCTTGCTGACAAATTAGAAACTGGACTGCCCAGAACATTGAGTTACCAGGACAGCAGGGAAGTCTGAAGGATCAATGATGCAGATGAGTGTATGATAGCCCATTCTGCCTCCTCCCAGTGCGTCAGCAACCGAGGAGTTCCCTTCCACTCACTGAAGTGAACAAGCACATGCGTTTCCCCAGACAGCTTTCACATGTCTGAGCCTTATATCATCTGGACAAAGCAAGGAAGGACAACACAAAAGCAAAAAAGAGGGGAGATGCTTTCTCACACGCGTCGACAATGCACCTCCATGTACCGGTTCACATGGATACAACTCGAAGAAACTCGACTCCCTGCCGTCGGGAGACGGGGCAGTCCCCAAGCAAGAGCCCTGAAGACTTACTGCGGGATCGTTTTCCTCTAAGCCACATCCAGCATTCAATCTACAACACGACCCAGAAGTGGACATGGGTCTTCTTTCAAAATTGCTGTGATGTCAAAATGCCAGTGAACCGAAAACGTAGTCCATGGGACAGCATCACTGAGTCCCACACAATCTGGTCATTCACTGCACGTGGAGCCCCAGTGAAGTCTGGGTAACATTTGTAGACATAACTCAGTCTGTCTCAGAGAAGGAGGAAAGGCAGCTTGAGACTATCCGGAGGGTTTGTTCTTTCCTCTTGTTGTTGTTGGAGAGAATACACAGCCCTTGGCCATGTTCGTCAAAACCCCCTTTCCTCTGTATCAGCTTCTCCATAGTGTTCCTTTAAAAATCAAAGTATGCAAACAAAAAAAGCCACTCCACTGACCTCAGTTTACAGCTATAAAGGAAATCAAGCAAAGAAAAGCTGAAGGCAGATGGGCATGGTGTCGCAAGCCTGAAATCTAAGCTCAAGAAGGGAATGCTTGAAGATCAGGAGTTTAAAGCCAGCTTTGAATGCATAGTAAGTCCAAGGTCATCCTGGACTAGGTGAGACCCTGTCTCAAAACCTCAATAATAATGATGATGATGATGATGATGATGATGATGATAAAGTTTGGGAGCAGGCAAGTTAGCTTAATGAGTAAAAGCATTTGCCACACATGCCTGTTGGCCTGAGTTTGGTTCCTGGGACATACAAAAAAAGCCAGATGAGGTGGTTCACACCTGGAACCCCAGCACTCCTGCAGAAAGAACCAGGTAGAGCGAGGAGGTTTGGCCATTCATGGGCAGCTAGTCCAGAATACACAGCACAGCAAAAAGAACATGCTTCAGCAAGGCAGAGGGTGAGCATTGTCCTCTGACACACTTGTACCGTGACACCTGTGCGCCCCCCCCCCACTCTCATACACAACAATAACTGCTTTGCTTTATGGACAAGCCTTTCAAATCCACAAATACTCACCTATGGACTGAGGAAGCCTGGTGTCTCCCCTCGAGACTCTGTCATGTGGGAGCACACAAAAGACATATGTGCCAACATGCAGAGTCCATGACAGAGGGTGCGAAGCCCTAAGGGACTGGCTGTGTGTCCGCCTGCCCTAGAGAAGTCCCCAGTCCTGCACACAGCTCTTGGGCTCACCTGTTTGAGAAAACTGCTTGTCACTAACTGATACAACAAAAGGTGAGTTTTCCATCGGCTCTGGTCAATCCAAGTGACCCCATTCTACCAAAGAGGACTTCTCATAAAAGGACTTGCCTATCAACACGTGAAACAGGCCTGCCATCACCAGCTCCTCTTGAGAGCCTGTTCACCGACATGCACACAAGCGAAGTGACATGCAGTCACTCGCTGTGTGTGACACTGTATCAGTCCTGCAGTCCGGGACAATGAATGAGATCCACTCAAAACTTAACACACTGGAAAGCTGTCCTCACCCCGCAGCAGGAGAATGAGGACGCTGGGGAGAGGTACGGTGGGGGGGAGGTAGGCATCACTCTGGTGGCCTCCTGACATCAAACTGCATCCATTGTGGTCCATGCTGAAAAACATTGGGTTTAAAGACTAAAACGGACTTGGAACCCTTCCTGTGCGAAATGGAACGTGTTGTTGATATGTGTCAGGGTCCAGGGCTAGGAGATCGGGTGAGTCTCACAACTATTTGGCCATCTAAAATTTTCAATTATTTAATATTTTTTACCAAAGCAAACACTTTGCTAGGTATACATTTCACTAATGCAATTGTGGCAGGTATGCCTGTTACCCGTTGCTGTATAGCAAAACTATCCTAGGATTGCAGTCTTCATCTATTATTATATTCAACAGTTTGAATATTCCCTTCAAAGCACACACTGAAATTCAGTTGCCATTGTAATGGTATTCAAAGGTGGAACTTTAGGAAGAGATTGGGGGGTGCAGGAGGGGCTACCACAGTAGGCGCAGCTTGCTGCAAGAACAAGTTGACTCCCTGTGTGGTCCCTTGCTCCAACCCTCTCTCTTGAACACGTGTTCTCTGGCCCTGTGACACCAAGTTATGATGCACCAGAAAGGAAGAAGGGCCGCAGATTCAGTCCCATGATCTCGGACTCCTTGGCTTCCAGAACGCTAAGACATCAGTTCTCATTTCTTTCTGAATTACTCAATCTGTGGTATTCCATCATAGCAGCAGAATGCAGGCTAAGACATCATATTTCATGTGGCATGTGTTGAGCATTTCTTTATTGGGGATCTTGTATTATTCAGGATCGTCAGTCAAATAGAACAAGTATGTGTGGCAGTACATGTACTCTTGGTTAATGTTACGGATCAACTTGCCTGGGTCATGGTGCCCAGAATCCAAAATCAAACTGTCACCAAGGCAGGACTCTCTGGTAACTGCTGGCATTCCATGGAGTGTGGTCACCTGTCCCCATGGTCACATCAGTGTCTCTTCCACACGTGCTGTACCTCCCTTATTAAAACATAAGCCCAGGAGCATCTTCCCATATTAAAACCCTTATTACATTACTGTCTCAGCTGGCTTCCTATTGCTGTGATAAAGACCATGACCAAAAACAACTTCGGGAGGGAAAGGGTTGTTTGATCACAGTCTGTCATGAAGGGAAGTCAGAAGAGGAACCTGGAGACAGGAGCTGACGCAGAGACTGCTTTCTGGGCAGCTCTCCATGGCTTGCTCTGCCTGCTTTCTTACAGAACCCAGGACCACCAGTCCAGAGGTGACACCACTCACAATGGGCTGGGACCTCCTCTATCAATTACTAATTAAGAAAACATTCTACAGGCTTGCCCACAGCCCATCTTATGGAGACATTTTCTCAAATGAGATTTCCTCCTTTCAGATGAGTCCAGCTGTGTCAAGTTGACATAAAACTAGCCAGCAAATAAAAGTGCTAGGGACCAGAATATACCTGTCTTGTGGGGAGGGAGAGGCATTTCTTAGCCAAATACACTGAGTGTAACACACATATATTTATTTTTAACTACCATTCTATTAAGACATTTTTGCTATCTCCACTCATGATTCTCATTTTCTATGCTTTTCTTCTAGTATACTTTATTCAAGATTTCTCTTTACTTCTCTGCTTTCAATTGGTGAGATCAAATTTTCTTTTGTTAATGTTTACAAATTTCAGTGTTCGCTGTTGGGCTTCTCATCATTAGAGTTACTAGGAGCTCACAGCCCCAGGAACAGGTTCATGCTAAGCACAACGACAGCTCATGATCTGCAGGAGCTCTGCCTGCCAGAGACCCCAGCCCCCACCCAGACTCTCTTCCCTCCGGAGTAAATTCCATTTGAGCTGTGTTGTGCAGCAGGCACCATGGGAGGCTTCACCCTCATAAATCGCCTGCACAGATTTGAATGTCCCAAGTCATTAAATGAGGGAACTAAGGGTCCAAAGAGGTTGAAGACCTTGGCACAAATTACGGGGTTCTTAATTCGCAGTGCTGTCAACTTTGTGTTGTTGTGACGGTGTGAGAAGGGATTGCACACAAGGCCACTCCAGGAATTATTTCTTTTATCTATGTGACCTGTCTTCAAATAACTGCATGCACCCTGTTCAAAGACATCTAAAACAGTCTCATTGACCTTTCCAAACTCATTTACAAGTACAGTAGTGTATTAGTCAGAGTTCTTCACAGAAACAGAATGACAGAATGAATATATGTATATGTATATATATGATGTATATACGGAAAAATATAATAATGTAATCTATTATTACAATGTCATAATCTATTATTACAAAAATATAATAATGTAATATATTATATATATAATTTATTAGAGTGCCTTACAGGCTGTGGTCTAGTTCAACAATGGCTATCTCCCAACAGAAAGGTCAACAATGTGGTGGTTGTTCAGTCCACAAGGCTGGATGTCTCAGCTAGTCTTAAGTCTATGCTGGAATCCCAAGAAGTAGGTTCTAATCCCAGTGAAGGAATGCCTCAGCAGCAAGAGAGATGAGCTTGCCAGCGACAGCGAGGGCAAGTAGATAGAGAGCGAAATGCTACCTTCATCTATGTCCTTCATGTAGGCTGCCACCAGAAGGTGTGGCCCAGACTTATGGTGGGTCTTCCCACCTCCAAAGATCTGATCAAGAAAATCCCCCACAAGTGTGCCCAGCTGCTTGGGTTTCAGTTGATTCCAGATGTGATCAAGTTGATAACCAAGAGTAACCAATCGCAAGTGGAGATGTTGTATGTTTTAGAATCAAAACACCTAATTTAATCTCAGCTCTGCCACTTGCTGTAGAACTAATTTAGGACTAGTCACATGACTCTTCTAAGCCTTATTTTCTATTGTGTAAAATGAGGACAGCTAGAGCATATTAGTCACTTTGTGTCGCTGTGACAAAAACACCTTCCAGGGACAACTTGTCGAGGAAGGATTTATTTCACCCCACCATTTTGGAGAGTTCCATCCACAGTCTCATGCACAGGGCATGACATCATCAGGGTGGCAGGAATGTGTGGCAGGGAAAACTGTTTACTTTCCGGCTAAGCAGAGAGAGACTGCAGGATCAGAAGTGACTAGGGATAGCATAGCCCCAGAGCCCCGCCCCCAGTGACCTGCTTTCTCTAGCTGGGACTTGCCTCCTGACTCCCAACACAGTCGCCCTACCTAGGACCAAACGTTCACAACTGAAGCCTGTGGCAGACATTTCAGACTTAAAATAGCCTCCACCTCCACAGAGTTCTAGTGGAACATATTTATGTCCATGCTTTCACAAATGGGTGTATGCATTTAAATCTCCATTGTCCGATACTAAGCACAGTGAAGCATCACTGCTACACAAAGAAGTCCTTGGAAATACTGATTGACAGTTAGGAAAATGTGACATTTAAATGTATCTTTTGCCATGATTTCCATATTATTTGAAGGGGGAACTAAAATGATTTCTATGACCCCTTCTTGCTTGCACCTTGGTGTCTATTCACACGGACCACTTTGAACTAGGGACACATTGCAGGCTCCATCTTGTATGAGTGTTGCCAAAGAGAGAATATTTATGAAGATGAATAAAAGCGGTGATAGATTGTGTTTTTTCATGATGTTGGAATAATGCCCAGAGTGAGATTTTATATTAAGCTTTATTGTCAAGACACTGCCCATTGATCAGAAAGCAGCTCCCAGAGACAGCTCTGGGCTTCCGACTGTTGAAACATCACTTGTTGCTCAGCTAAACAAGACAAGTAGAAACATTTTGTTAAGTTTTCATTGGTATGGACCGTTTGTGGCCCTGCTCATAACGGTGCAAAAAAGACCCATAGTCAAGGCCCTAAGTCATAATATTTGGAGCTGGGTCAAGAAGTGCATTCAATGTTATTTAAGTCTAACAAAATGGTCTCTACTCTTTCATTGTATGAACAGTTCTGTGTGGCTGTGGTAAACAGTGGTTCATATGTCATTCTGGGATGTGGGAAGAAGTAAGTTTTATGATTATTAAAGGGAACACAAGTTTAAAGGGTTGAGAAGTACTGCTTTAGAAAAATAAAATAAGCAATCCATTAAATGTTTTGATTTGGTTAGATTTCAAACAGCCATAGATCCAAAACAATAAAAACCAGCGTGCACAGTATTCAAGAGGAGTGCTTCAAGCTGGAAATACTCAGAACTTGACTCATGAGAACATGAGGCAAAGGACTTCATCCTTAACAATCTCTGCCCACTCAGAACCATGATTTCCAGATATTTGTGATTTCCTGGGTGGAAAATTTATTTTCAATGTTCCCTTCCTTCTGATGTTCAGAAGAAGTCACATTGTTGCCGAAAAAACAGCCACTTTCAAGCATTAAATGTCTGTACCTCTTGGCTGACTACCACAGAGCACCACAGAGCCTGCAGCCACCTAATACCTGCATACCACTCCCGTCACCACACAGCCACATTCACGGAGCAGAACAAGGCAGCTGGACCCTCCGATCTTTGATTACAGTGGCTTACCGCTGTCCAAGGCGAGGGCGATAGTTCTTAGAATAGCGTTTCCGTGTCCCGCACTGGGCCACAGAACGGTCGCTTTACTTTTCTGAGAAAGAGGAAAGGACACTGTCCCATGTTCCCATCTCCTGCGAGGGGATGGACTTTGGAGAGAGCCCAAGGGTGGCACAACGTTTTAGACAGCCTGTCTAGCGCCAGAGTCTGGAGTCTTCCTGTTGGCACCTGTTGGCGGCAGACACTCGACATGCCCGCCCACAGAAGAATTGCAGACTAAGGTCATTGGGAAGTGTCTTCACCGAGCTGCCATGCATGGTCTTACCCACTGTCACAGTCAAGGATCAGTAGATTGACAGGATGCTTAGTGATCAGTTTAGTAGGGGTGATCAGGTCCAGACTCGATGGAAGTGAGTGGACCACGCTGTTACATGTTGCTTCCTGTGCCTTTAAAGCCACGTGATGACAGGGGAAAGAGGGTAAACTGAAGGCAATCAGTGGCAGAAACCGGGGGAGGCCGCATGAGTTTCTATGCATTACTCACCTCTTACAGCCACATGTGGACGGGCCAAGAGGAAAATTCCACCTAGAAACGCCTTCCTTCCGTGGTTACTCGCGTGGCAATCACTGAGGTGTGTTTGCCAATCCACGTAGACAGGACACACCTTCCTCTGAGGCTCTAGAACTCCGATTGCTCCTTTATTTCTATCCCCAGGTCTCAGCACTAGCCCACCTCCCTCCCCTTAACTGGGGTCACCCAGGGTGAAGGGACACTGGCCCACTCGAGCACGTGGCTCTGGCAGGCCTTGCCTCCCCTCCCCCACCCCCATTCTCTCTGCCTTGCTAAAGAACATTAGATTACATTTCTAAAGCTAGCCACTGAGGTCTATTCCCTTATTTGGCCACTTCCTCCTCCTGAGGCTGACTACCAAGATCCAGCTATCAAAATATTACAAGTCCAGTAATCAAAAGCCCCCTTTGGTTCACCTAATTAACATACTCCATCAAAATATACCACTGCATCCTGGCCAATTCTAGCACAGACCTCCCCTTTTCTCTACTTAAAAATTACACTTGCTTAAAAATTACATTTGCTGCTGTTTTCCTGCCTGAATCAGAAAGCAGCCACTTTAACTTGTCTTCCCTGCTTAACAAAGGATCTCTATGTAAAAACAGGTGTTTGGTTGTGGTTTGCGCCTTATCCAGGATCCGGGAGTGTGCAGGGGTCTCCTTCAAGGATGGCATATATCTCTGGACATAGATATCAGCTGGAATATGATAAGTCTGTTTTCTGACATTAATTTGCTTATTTTGTTGATTCTATGGCCATTTTAAATTCTGTAAATGGCATTGCTCCCTTTTCTTAGTGCCATGGGCCCTGTTAATGTCTATGGTTTGTCCAGTATAATTATCGCTTATCTAATTACTTAAGTGAATTATCTATATTTTCTTAGCCTACTTAGTATGTTTATTTATTAACTATTTCATCACATACGGCGTGCATTCTAGTTGCACCTGTGCTTTTCTTCCGTTTTCTGTCCTAAAGTTCATTCTGAGTCACGCCATCATCCACACGGTGGCAAATGTCTAGCATCTATCTTATGCATTTTAAAACTTAAATTTGCTGAAGTGTAAGCCTATTATTATCACACACTAAAATGTTATTGATTGACAGGTTTTCTCACTTGGCTAAGGGCATCGATTCATCTCTCAAAATCTTTAGGCTGGAGAGGGGAGAAGAGAGATGCTGCCTGAATCCATGGCACACCCCCAATAGAGTGCACCAAGGGCTGAGGCTGTGCACAGTCTGCACCCGATCAGTTGTTGTGAGCTTTGGGGGAATGGTCTTTCAATGTTCTTGCAAAGGAGAAACAGAGGAAAGACTTTCTCTACTCACACACTTGTGACACCAAGTGTGTTTCCATAGCAAGTGAGGCTCCGATATCGTACAGACACAAATTAGGTATCATAAAACATAATGATTCACTTCTGATGCTGACTCCCCAGAGATAGAGCATACACCTCAGGTTAAGGTTTCGATCCTACAACCCACCCCCCACCCCCCACTCTTTCCAGCAACTCAAAATGTCAGTTGTAAGTGTTGGGTATCCAGGACACACACTTTTGTCCAACTTGGCTACAGATTAGGACTTCCTGTAGGACAACTTTCCATGACAACTCACTGAACTTATTTATAATTACAGCTTTATTGTAAAATATGTTAAAGATGATGAAATGAAACTGCCAGATGAAAGGTACATATTGCAGGGTTTGCAGGGGCCCCTGTAATGTAGAAGTTTCCTCCAAACTAAAACACCCCTCCAGGATGGAGTGGGAGGCTCATGAGACTCAAGGGGCAAACAAAATGTCGTATGGATGGGAAAGTTGAAACTCGGAAAGTTTTTAAAGCTCTCTCCCCAGCTTTATGGAAGGAGTAACAGCTGCTGGAAGAGAGAACTGACGAGCTGGGCCGCCTGGAGAAGGCCAAGCCTCCAGAGGAGGCTCCTGAGACTTGGGAAATTGCCTGCAGGCTGTGCGGAGAGCTCCAGGGTTGTGTTTTCCTGAATCATCGCCATCTTGGAGGGTACATGCGTTACTTTGATCCATCGTGGGTTCCTATCTGCATGTGTGTGTTGTCTCATCAGGAAGCATCTCGGGCTTGCCACATGCCAGCTTCCTGTTATGTGAATTTGCCCACCAACCTGAAAGCTCTCGGGACCTCTGTGGAGTCCTCCTCACATAGGCATGGTGGGTTAGAGAATGAGGTTAGAACTGGAAGTTCCAGATTTCTTTTTTTTTTTAATCATGCCTCAGTCGTCCTGGTGACCAGGCCCTTCTGAAGCCCACCAAGAGTCAGCTATTAAAGCAAAAGAAGTTCCTGGCAATCAGAAAATCCCCCCAAAGACTTAAGAGTATCTAATATATGCTATCACCTATCGCCCAAGAAACTTCAAACATCTTGAGAGCTGTACTTTAGGAATAGGGTGCACGAAGACCATATTTCTTACTATGTTACAGGGGAGGTGAAGCATACAGACTGGCTCACAACATATCTCTACTCTGGTGCTAACTAATCATCTTCTAGGCCTGGCAAAGCCATTACAATCAGCAACGTGGTTACATGCAGTGGGCCTGTGCAAGACTGGTCTTGTCAACCATCAGTCATGGATAGGGGCGGGACTTATGAGGCCCACCCCTCCCTGCTGGTATACTGGCTGCTGAAAGAGTCTGGGAGAACAGTCATTGCCATCAGTTGTGTCCCCACTGGGGAGTCCACCAAGCTCCAGGGGACAGTTCCAAACTCATGGTCACATCGATGGCCCTGGTTAAATCCAATGGCCAGAAAACGAAAGAAAAAGAAATGAATGGGAAAGGACCAAGAAGGAAGAAGAAGGCTGGCCAGGAGTGGATGGGAGCTAAGAGAGGAAGGGGCATAAGAGCAATTAGGATGCAGTATGTGCATCTATGACATTGTCAAAGAATACATTTAACCCAAAAGGAGCAGAACAACAGAAAAAAATCTGTGCATCTAGTTGTAGACGCAATTGTAAAAGTTTGGTTTTTATTGGTTTTTGGGGTTTGTTTTTCTAGCCATGGTTGATTGAATCCTCAGACACAGACCAGCAGTTAGAGAAGATTCACTGTATTGTCTTTTAAAAGGGTGTGTGTGTGTGTGTGTGTGTGTGTGTGTGTGTGTTCTCTAAAGGCAGCAATCTTCATTGTTATTTGACAGGACATATAAAAAGTAGTCCTGAGTCATTTTTATCACTTTTTCCTTTACTAAATGAGGACAAGATTCCTAGAGACAAGCAAGAACCTTCAACCAAACCAAACCCTTGCTGATGTCTTTCCACAGGCTATTCCCTCTTCCTAAATGCTGCTCCCCACTTTTCTCCTCATGTAGGGTCCTTAGATCATTCCAAATGACACCCGATATTCCATTGCAGAAAGCAGCTTTATTCTCAAGAAAAATTAGCATGCTGGGGCCCACCCAAAATGGCTTTGACCCTGGTGGAGGGTAAGGCAGCCCCTTTTAAGCCTGCCCAGGGGAAATCCAGCAGTGGTTAAGTGTACTTTGAAGTGATTGGGTATAGACCCTTATTGATACAGGAATCATTTTATGATTGGCTCACAACATCTGGTCAGCAAAGGTGGTTGCCATGTCAGGGGTCCGTCTGACAGAAAATAGCAAGAACAGTTCCTGCTTGTGGCTACCAGACTGGACATACTTCCTGAAGGTCTGGTTGAAGCCAGACAGGGGTCAACATAGGATGGTGGGGTAATATAGGGCAGAGGTCTTAGCACACTAGCCCCAGAAAAGAAAAAATATTGTCCCTGGTCCCTTCACTTACTAATTCCTATGAGTGATCAGCTTAAGTATCCTTGATGCAGAGACGTAGCCAGTGAACGTTCAAGAGAATTTTAGCTCTACTTTGTTATTTTCAGAGTTCTCTGTTCCTCTTCCCTCTTGCAGTGTTTCAGATGTTAGCTACACATGTCCCTGGGTCTTTTAGTTTAACACCAGTCTTTCCCACACAGCCCCTAAGTTCCTCGAGGGTACGGACCATATCTGTTTATTCACTGGCTAATGCCTGCCATGATGCTGAACCCTCAGAAACTGTGGAAAGAACAGGCGGGTGAGCAAAGGATGGAGAGGCTGCTGTGTAACGAGCGTTGGTCCAGAAGCCACACAAAACCCCACCTCTAGGTATCAATCTGTATAATGTAGCTCAAACAGCCAACTTCTCTCCCAGAGTCTGGATTTAGACTAACCCAATGTGGCTGACGACTTATTTAATCTTAGTTTCAGAGTGCACAGCTGTAAGGAATAATGCGCTCTATTTGAATCTTCATTGTGAGAAAAATAAAATAAAATCGATGCCAAAGGCCTGGTACTACTAGAATAGCAAAGGCCAATCTCTCTATTACTCTAAAATCTTATGTCTGGATGGGGTCAGTTGACAGTGTTCTCCTGGGGTGCCACCCTGAGGATTGTGGGGTCTGCTCAGGTTCATTGCAAGCTTGTCATAACTCATCAGTAATGTCTGCCAAGGGCAAAGAAAAGAAAACAGGGAGAGGTATGCCCTGTACATGCCAGCTGGGGACTAGAAGATACAGACATTTAACAATTATTAGTTATTTTTCTTCTCTGCTATGTATTCTAGGTAAACCTGAAATGATTATTTCCACAAAAATATCTCAGGATCTAAAGCAAAGAAAAGGTGTTTGGTTTTGTTATTGCTGTTATTAAGATAAAATGAAAACATGCCTTGTAGAAGACAACTGTTTGTGAATTAAAACAAGATGAATTTGCAGAAGTCCAGGTACAATTCCGCCCAAGATGCCTGAATCCCTGAGAGTCAGCCTCCTCACGCTCTGGACTGGTACAAATGACTCACAGGCGTTAGCACCCTCATTGTAAACAGCATCAATCTGGGCAGATGTCTTGTGACAAATAGAGCACAAAATCCCAAGGCTTTTAAGGGATTCTGCTTCCAAGAAGATAAGTGATGGGTTTTCCTAAGTAGGTTGGTAAGCAGCATGTTTGAACATGGCACAGGTGTTCTGTAAGGGTAGCAACTGAGCAGGCAGGAAAGGTCAGGAGAAAGGTATCGTTAGAAACACACACTCAGCCTGCTCGACAAAGAGCAGCCGAACACTGAGCCAGCATGAAGGACAAAGGCAGCTCACCGGAAGCCACAATGCCACAGCTTTCAAGGTGTTCCAGAGGGTTCCCAAAGGACCCCGAACTGCACCAAGTTCCAGTGTGTTAAAACATTCTTACTTTTAGAAGTATGCTCTTCTAAAAAACTCAGTGTGAAGAGGAGGGCTTTATTTGTCTCCCCTGAATCGCTCTGAGTATTTCCTGGGTTAATCACTAGGAAGCTGTGTCGTGACTGAGTGAGAACAATCACTGGGTTGTTTTGTTCCACGGGGAGAGCAGTACACAGCCACCGAAGAAGACTCAGTCCACCCCACCATACTCAGGCAGCCCTGCCACCCTGTCTCTGTCCCAACACCACCCTCTGGAAAGCGGTTTTGGTGACTGAACCCTGCCCTTGATGACAGTGTCAGCACGGCAATCCAGTGCTCACTGTAACATTCTTACAGTGGCGGATGTAGACATGAGCTGAGGGAAAGTTGGTGAACAGCACCTCTACACCAAGCTGCTGATCTCCACTTGGTGAATGCATGAGGTCCCCACTCAGAAAATCCAACAGGGCTCTTCTCCACACCCGAGGTCTATCTAGCCGTGACTGAGTTTCTTGTCGCATTAACTTTACCTGGGGAGACATGAGCAAGCGTCTGCTCACCCTACGGAAGTCACCAACGACAGACCACAGAAAGGAGTCTGTCTACCAGCCTAGCTTGGTAGACCACTGAGTTTATTGGAGTTAGTTACAGGAACACGAGTAAGGGGTGGCCCAATTGGAGCATGGGGGAGATTATGGACAGATACATCATGGAAGAAAATGCTCCTTTCTAGAAATGGTGACAGCTTGTATATTCTTGGGGAGGGATGGTCTCACGTGATGTCTTGTGATTCCAATTCCCTCCACAAAAGCACGTTCATGGGTCATTTTTGTGAGAGTGTTCTGGGGGTAATCAGAGCCACTACTATTTCAAGGTAGCACTGGTCATATCGTGCCAGAGGGACAGAGTTCCACAACAGACCTCAGCACAAGATATCCCCCGCCCCATTCTACCCTCCTGCCACAATTGAGTTAGGAGGAGCAGGCAGCCTGCGGCTTCCAAGGAGCCACCTGCATTTCCAGCCCCACACTGCCATTGTCTAGACTGTCCCACACAAGTCGCTTCATCTCTCTGTTAATGAAAAGGTTAGGACAAGTTGATGTCCTAATGTCCCTTGAAATGAGACACTCTCTATTCGATGAAGATTGATCCGGGTCTTCTGCTTCTTTCTTAACCTTTGAAGCATTCCCCAGCTTCCAGGAACTCAAGCTCGCTGCTATGTGTGTTCCTTAAAAGGCCACCCTGACATGCTCCTAACTGGGTACCTTGGAAGAAACAACTCTGAATTTTTGGGGTGTGTGTGGCTTGGATTCCCGTCACTATAAGTATATCCAGAACCTTAGGGGGCTGTTCAGTAAACATGGAGAGGCTCTATCGTGCCTGATCTGCAAGCGTTCTTCCCAGGTCCCTGGCTTCGTACCTGTGCAGCATGCCGTCTTCGCATTAGAAGCTCCTATAACGTTCCTAAACATGCAGGGTTGCTGGGTTGATGACTAATGTCACTGAAAGGCCTTCTGAAAGGTCCCTTTGGGTTCAAGACACTCTAAAGACTTTATGAAGGTATCCCACATTGCATTAGTTTAGTGACCTGTGATAGAGCGATTTTAGTCCTAAACAAAGCTATAGTCTTAATGATTGTGTGGTCCACAATCCTATATACTACCCAAGGTCTTTCCCAATGGAAAACCAGAGGGAGGAACGACTGTGTGCTGTGTCTAGGTCCTAAGTGGCATCAGGTTCAGACAACATATGTATCAATTATACTTTGATATAGCCTAGCACCCTATGACACACAGATAGCAAATTAAGCACCCTTTAATTCCAAGATGGAGAGAATTGGTAAATAGTAGATTTCGTTTGCAATGATGGCTGGACATGGTGAGCTGCTTAAATTTGCTGCCGTTCCGATTCCCAGAAAGTTGCGCACTAAGAAATGCATTCACATCCTGTTCCCAAACGCCTCAAGACAGGCAAATATTGAATCATCACATCTGACTGCGTGCACAGGAATCACAGCGCAGCCCTAGACAGCAGGAGGGCAGTAGTGTGGTGTAACCGCCGTGAAGAATGAAAGACGGTGGCCACTCAGCAGTATTTTCACAAGGCGGTCATTCTGCAGACGGGGCCAGGGTTCAGCAGTTGTCTCGTACTTTATGATGTCCTCACTTGAGAGCTGAAGATGTTCTCAACTGCTGAAGGGCTGTGCTGACCTCATCATGGCCTTTCTTGAATCTGCACACAGGTGTGTGTCTGGCTTCTGCTATTGATTGTCTTGGCGGACGTTCCTTTCTCAAGCCCTGTAGGAAGAGAAGCAGTGGTTGGCAGGAGTGAAGATGTGTGAGCCCGACCACCACCATGATCTGGTGATGACAGTGGTCACCGTGGCTGTTGTTTGATCTCCCTTCGCTTCAGGGACTCCTAAATCTTTGTCATATCCACACTGGCTGCGTGCTACATCTGTATTCCCGCGGCTTATGGGCTTTGCCCATGTCCTGCAGTCACACTGAAGCCGAGTCCTCTCTCCTAACCTGGATCTATCCTCCGGGCCAGTCATCATGGACTGTGCCATCGTGACTAGGCAGCTCAGTCGGCTCCCCCTCTCTCCTGACGTCACATCCAGTGAGTCACCACACCTGCAATCTGTCTGCAGCCTCTCCTCTAGCTGCCCGCCAGCCAGCCAGCCCTGCTGCAGCTGCATTCATCCTGACCACGTTCTTGCCTCTGATATAATCATTCTACCTCTGAGCTTATCTTTATTCGAGGATGACCTTTCTGGAATGCAGTCTAATTCACCACCACTCCTCTGCTAGAAAATTCTCCCTGGTGGTCCATGTTGGATCAGCTCAACACTATTGAATTCGTCCATTGCTGACTCCTTCTATCAGCTCCTGCTCCCACACACTGCTGTAGTGTAGAAAGTGAAGAGCTTCACTTGACACATCGCTCCAAACAAGGGGAAGAATTCATCCAGAGCTGCAACGCTACAGTGAATCTAAGAGGCTGGAGGTGCTGTTTCAAAGCCCAGGATGGGGTTTTTTATTTAATTATTTATTTTTGCATACCAACCACAGCTCCCTCCCCCCTCCTCCTATTCCTTCCCTCCAGCTTCCCACTGCCCCCCACCCCCACCCCACGTTGCGTGCCAAATCCACCTCTCCTCCGTATTCACTCAGAAAGAGACAGGCCTCCCATGAGCATCAACAAAGCATGGCCTATCAAGCTCCCCTAAAGACTAAGCAGCTCCCCTGTGTTGGGCTGGGCAAGGCAAACCAGAATGAGGAATAGGTTCCCAAGAGCCAGCCAAAGCACCAGGGACAGCCCCTGCTCCCACTTGCCAGGAGTCCCACAAGTAGACCAAGCTACACAACTGTCACATATATGTAGAAGGCCTAGGTCAGTCCATGTAGGCTCCCTCGTTGTTGGTTCAGACTCTGAGTTCCCAAGAGCCAGACTAGCCATTTCTGTGGGTTTTTCTGCAATATCCATGACCCTCCTGGCTCCTACAATCCTCCTCCCCTCCACAGCTGGACTCCCTGAGCTCAGCCCAGTGTTTGCCCATGGGTCTCTGAATCTGCCTCCACCAGTCACTGGCTGAAGGCTTTCCAATGACAACCTGGGTAGTCAGCAATCCAGTCACAGGGGATGGCCAGCTCAGGCTGTGCACCAGCATGGAAGGTTTAAAAGCTCTTCTCCTATTCATTGCCACTGGCCACCGGTGCTTAGTCAGTCTTCAGCTCTGGGAGCTAGTCATTCTGCCCTGTCCTCGAGGAATTTTCCACTAAGGAGGAGCAGAGGAAACAGCTGGGCTTGAAGGTCCCAGGCTGTGAAGGGTTAGGAAGCTCTTATCACTGTGTGTGCTCACCAAATGCAAATGCTATTGCCTCCAATAACAGCAGCTGATCGGGAGGGTTTGCTCAAGGCTTCCTCTTTAATACTAACCTCTGCTGTGCTCACCCCCACATTCTCTCTCTTACCCTGTATTTCCTGTTTCCCTACTCTACTCTCCAGAAGTACATCTGGAATCTTCAGGTTTGGGATCAGCCTACACAATTAAATTAAGAAGCCCGTTGTTCAATGCATTAACACTGGAATAGGGATTCTAGGAAGAAGATGACATTGTGAGGACAGATGGGTCACTCCAAACCCTTGGTACTGACATTTCCCCTTCTCTGGGAAAAACACACCCTATACCCTGTGGGCTAGCCAAGTCTTCAGCAGCCATTCTGAATCCAAGACTTTTACAACTGCCCGGTAGCAGTGGGGCTTAGGAAGCAGGAGGAGCCACCAGTCTCTCTCCTAGTCATGGTCAGACCTATTATTCTCTTCTTTTAAAAAACCACAAGTGGAGGTCAGGCTGAGGGTCAGCCCTGCGGCCACGCGCATGGCCAGACCTGACAGGGTCCATTTGCTAACACAACACACCTGCTATTTTGTTTTCATCAGAGTTTGAACTCGAGAATCAAAACCCAAGCCATTAGTCATCTAGAATAGAAATGGAATTTCATGTTCCGATGACTGATTGGTCTTAATTTATGAAAACATAGGGACTCTGTGAGGACAAACAACAAGAATCAAATATATACCCTTGCCAGGCTCATAAAGTGGGCTGTAATTGTCTGGCTTCTGCTCTCTCGGTGCTCTGAGCAATCTTAATATCTTTAAGAAACTAAAAGCTTCTTTCTAAACCTGTTTGGGCTTAATTGATGATCTCAAGGTCAAATACAATGTATTTAGGTTTCATTTTTCCCTTTTGCAGACCAAAACATCAATGTAAGCTCAAGCGCTCCACACATATATTTAATGCCAGATTTATAATATATATATCAATGTGGACTGGGCAAAAGTCAAGTTCTTCTGACATACACGTGCTCAGCAAAATGGGTCTAGGGCATTCACGTACGTAAATATGCATTTTCAATGTATTATTAAAATTGTCCTTAAAACAAATGCGTCACAGAAATACGGTGTATCATCACTGAATCTGTAAAATGTATTTTCAAAATAGAAAATTAATATCAGTGCTAGGCAGTACCATGTGTACCAGAAAGACTATGTAGGTAAAAATAATCAACCTCCAGAAAATTATAGCTCCTTTCTACTCCATTTGGCTCCTCTTCACTACTCAGGAAATTGCTAGTGAGTGTCTTTATAGGTGAAGCACCAGCCAGCTAGAACAGTAGACAAAGCCATGTGACTGCTATTGCTGTGGAACTTCCATTCAAGTTACTACAATAGTGTGTGGGGGGACTTAAAAAAAAAGCTTAAAAGAGCAAACAAATAGTCTCAGGTTATGACAGGTGCCTCAAAGAAATGGCTCAGACACCAGAAGCAACTTAAACATCACCCAGCCCTTCCCTAAGATCCGACAAAGAAACAGATCTCTAATGGTGATATGACTCTCCCAAGGACACACAGTGACCATCTTTTAGCAGATAAGGAAATGAATCAAAGCTATATTCCACTCAAATTCAGAATTTCAGCACAAACTCCTAGTCTTGATTTCTTTACACTGACATTCTTACATGAGTGTGACTACAGGACCAGAAATTCAGTCAGAGTCCTGGGCACTGCCATTGACTGCCTTTTAGGCCAATAGGCAGCTCCAGGCTTCTGCTTGTGGAAGTAAAAACCTGGTCTCCATAATGACCATCAAAAGTGTCAGACCTGACTAAGTGTGGTGGAGCTTATCTGTAATCCCTGCACTTAAAGTGGCAAGTTCAAGGCCAGTCTAGGTACAGAGAGACTCTGATTCAGAAAAATGAACAACAGAAAGACTAAAAGACCCTGAATACATCTAGCTGGTATGCGCAAGCACAGGCAGGCCCCACCCCTGCTGAGGATTTGAAAGAATCATCTGCAGCTGTAGAGTATCGATAACAGGAGGTACATGCCTACTATTTGTATATTGTTTTACAGTTCACATGTCACTTTCATACATCACTTCACAAGGACAGTGTTATCATTCCCAATTTACAGATGTGTAAGTAGATGCTCAGAATTGTTAACTAATTTACCCAAGTCAACAAATAAACAAGAGCCCAGGTCAGGATTAGAAACTAGAGCTTTAGATCTGTGTTTTCTCAGTACCAGTTACCCCTCAATAGTGGTTGTCTGGGGAACTGCCTCTAATACGACCTTAAAGAAAATTATTGTCATTAACTAGAGGTTGGGTTTTAGTCTAGGCTAGCTATCTTGCAGGTTGAAGGAGTGGATGACTGATAAAAATCAACATGAGAAACAGCAGCCAGAGGGAGCAATAGCAGTTAGAAGCTACCTGACTACATGTCCAGCATGGTGACCATGTGGTGTGGTAGGGACAGCATGCATGCAGGGTGAATGTCCATAATAATGGACCATTAGAAAGCATCTTTTTGTTAGCCCCCCTTCATTTCACATGCATTAATTCAAGTCTCTAGTACATATTCTTTACAGATGGAGAAAGGGAGGAATGCACAATTATCAGGTGCGTGGCTTCAGATATTTAAAGTGGGTTTTTTTCTTCCAGAGTCCTGATCTCAGTGGCTATCCTGCACGACTGTGGCACCACTACGTGAGAGGGTACCTCTTGGCCTCACTCCTCTGTAGCCATCTGTAGCTAGAGTTTTCCTGCCTTGCCCACAGTCAGGACAAATCTTTGTCACCCGCCAGTCCCACAGCCGCTCAGACCCAACCAAGTAAACACAGAGACTTATATTGCATACAAACTGTATGGCCGTGGCAGGCTTCTTGCTAACTGTTCTTATAGCTTAAATTAATCCATTTCCATAAATCTATACCTTGCCACGTGGCTGGTGGCTTACCGGCATCTTCACATGCTGCTGGTCATGGCGGCAGCTGGCAGTGTCTCTCTGCCTCAGCCTTCTGCTTCCCAGAATTCTCCTCTCTCCTTGTCCCACCTACTTCCTGCCTGGCCACTGGCCAATCAGTGTTTTATTTATTGACCAATCAGAGCAATTTGACATACAGACCATCCCACAGCACTTCCCCTTTCTTTTTTTTTAAAAGGAAGGTTTTAACTTTTACATCTCCAAAGCCAGCTTGGTATATTTGGGAATTTGGGCGTAGCTTCTCTTACTACTTCCTGCTGGAGGGGGCGCTGTATCTTATGGGGACACAAAGAAAATTTTAGGATCATGGAGTAGTCCGTGAGACTGTATCGTCTGAGCCAGTTGCCTTGAAACGATTCTGGATGTTGGATCATCTGGGCCATGGTGTCATCGGAGACCTTTCAGGTGGTCTTGGCTGGTCAAACCTGATGTATCTTAATCTGGAACAAATCCATAGCCTCTGGCTTTCTGTAGAAACAAAAGCAGAGCCTCTTTCCAAAGCAACATATCCTTATAGCCAAATTTTGAAGTCAAGGTACCTTTAAAATATACATTTTGGCATAACTCAACAGCTTTTGCAATCAAATGTTTTTCTTCAGTTACGAATATCAAAGAGAACATAATCCAGATTCTCTGTGTGGTAGCCATCTTTATGTGGCTTATTTTTTATATTACCTTGAGCCTATTGCTTTAAACTGCAGCCTTTTAAGCCTGAAACGGCGCTGTGGCTGCTGGCTCCCCACTTCAGCTTCCCAACATGGCGGTGGTACGTTTTCCGCCAGCTCTGGGAGCCATCAGAAATAGTGGGTCTATGCTTTTATCAAAGCAGTGTAGCCCAGAAACCTCTTTTTGTTTTGTACTAGCAAAGGCTAAATCCACCACGCAGCTTAATGTGCCACTTGCAGAGGCCTCATTCCCGCCATACTGCAGTCAAGCACACACGCCAGGAACCCGCCAGTAACTCAAACCGGCAGCTGCTGCTCATTTGAGAGAGACAATTAGGAAGCTGTTTTTAGCTCCGTTTTAGAATCTTTTCTCAGGTTTTAGGTGGAAACTCTTGCCCTCTCGTTGGGCGCCATTTGTAGCTAGAGTTTTCCTGCCTTGCCCACAGTCAGGACAAATCTTTGTCACCCGCCAGTCCCACAGCCGCTCAGACCCAACCAAGTAAACACAGAGACTTATATTGCATACAAACTGTATGGCCGTGGCAGGCTTCTTGCTAACTGTTCTTATAGCTTAAATTAATCCATTTCCATAAATCTATACCTTGCCACGTGGCTGGTGGCTTACCGGCGTCTTCACATGCTGCTGGTCATGGGGCAGCTGCAGTGTCTCTCTGCCTCAGCCTTCTGCTTCCCAGAATTCTCCTCTCTCCTTGTCCCACCTACTTCCTGCCTGGCCACTGGCCAATCAGTGTTTTATTTATTGACCAATCAGAGCAACAGATTTGACATACAGACCATCCCACAGCAGCCATCTGTCTTCTGAGAATGGCATCACTTTGAGAAAAATCGCCTCTTTCATGTCTCAGATAGTCTTGATGAGCTTCCTATCAAGTTGTCCTCTAAAACTGAGTCAGTCTACTCCTCTCTCCCAAGAACTGAGTGAGGGAAAAAATCTCACTCAGCTCCAACAAGGCTCTGAGGGCACTCTTCCTGCCGCCTAGATCCAGGATCCTTTAGTCCAGCTGTCTCAGCTTGAGTCCTCAGACTCCCCTTGCTTCCAAGACTTTACCTCTAGTATAGTCTCTGGGTAGAAGCGAGTCAGACCCATTTCTATTGCTCACCACCAAACTCCAACATACTGTCGTCAGTCCCTGACCTGCTGCCAACTTATGAAAGACTCAAGTCTACCCTCTCAGTGTCCCAACTGCCTCAGCTAAGTAATTAAATCGGAAAGATCTCCACTTTATAATGGTTCCAAAAGTCTTTAATTTTATTCTATGACTCATGGGTCTCCCTGATTCTCACTGTGTCTATAACGCCCAGCCCCATGTGTAGGCAAAGACTTCTCTGCTTTCTCCTTCAGGCCCCAGAATGCTTTCCATAAAGACCTGATCCATCTTGCTCACTTCTCTAGCCTCCAGGGTTGCTTTCCACAATAGCTACTCAGACTTTGTTCTTTCTCTTAACATTCCCACTCTTTTCCAAGGGACGTTCTTACTTCCTGCTTTAGTAAGAATATTGAAATGATTCATGGTTTAGCCCAGCCCGTTGTGTATTTTCATTCTCTCCACCTTACTCTCCTGTCACTGCTTGTATTGGCTACCTTTCCGATTGCTGTGATAAACACTATGACCAAGGCAACTTGAAGAGTTTGTCTGGCTTACGGTTCCAGGTGAGCGTCCCTGAGTGAAGGCATGGCGGGCGGCGGGAACAGCAAGCTAAGGGCTCACATCTTGAACCACAAGCACAAAGCAGAGAGAGTGGACTGGGAATAGTGCATGGCTTTGAACTTCAGAGTTGTAATGTAGTTGTAATGTAATGCAGTGATGTAACTTCTCCAGCAAGGCCCTGTTCCTAAACTACCCAACAAAAGCCACCAAGTAGGGACCAAGTATTCAAAATGCCTAGCGACAGGGACGATCTCCTTCAAACCACCACACTGTTTTGACTTTCCCTCTAAAGTATACCTTCCTGAGGATGCAAAATTAATCCAACAAACCGTGGCTTTCTTCTAAAACAAAATTAACACGTTTTATTAAGGCTACTTGACAAGGAATCACACATTCGGTGGGGGTGGGTGCATTGGTTTGAACATATGCAAACACTTGTAACATCACCGCAGCCAAGGTCACACACATATCCAACACCTCCTAAGTAACCTTGTAGTTTTCATTTTGATTTTTGATACCCCCCTCTTCTCTTGTGTGTGTGTGTGTGTGTGTGTGTGTGTGTGTGTGTGTGTGTACATGTGCAAAGGTATGTGGGTGCAATTGGTTTGAAACATATGCAAACACTTGTGGTAACATCACCTCAATCAAGGTCACACACACATATCCAACACCCTCCTAAGTAACCTTGTAGCTTTTTTACCTTTGATTTTTGAAACTCTCTCTCTCTCTCTGTCTCTCTCTGTCTCTCTCTCGTGTGTGTACATGTGTGAAGGTATGTGGCATATGTACGCATATGTGTGCATGGGGGTGGGGTGCAGAGACCTCTGCAGCCTGAAAGCGGAAGAGGGAGGAAGGGACCAGCAAGAGAAGTCAAGGGAGACCGGAGGGTACAAAGTATACCGGGATACATGTACGGGAATGTCCTGATTAGGCCCATGATTTCGTTGACCTGAACTTCTTTACAAGCAGTTCAATTTTCCGAACGATTTCCTGTATGGTGTGCTGACATCAGGGACCACGTGTGTGCTTCTCGCCACTTTCTTCCTCCCTACACTCTTCGCTCTTGGTGCTGTTCACCAGCTGCCGTCTTCGTCTCTTTGTTCAGCCTCCTCGGAATAACACTGGTCCTTGGGTCATGATGGCTGTTTCTGCCTCTAACCCCCTAACCATCCGATCCCGTGTTGTCAACTTCCCCTTTACGCGTGGGAAGTTTCCACACTGGTCCATGGTAATCATCACATTTCTACTCCAGCCCCCAATCTACTGCCTGCTGAGTACTCAACAGCTTAAAAAAAAATGTATTTCATCCATGTCCAGTAGTTCATCCATCTCTGTTTCATGAGAGCAAAACAACAAAAAAAACCATTGTGTTAATTTAGATTGTTTTCCTTTATAGCTTTTGTGTGGCATAAATATTTATAATCAATATATTTGCTTTTAATATTTGTTCAGGAGCTATTTTCATTTTTTAAAGGACTTTAAGTCTTATCACTGAGGGATTTACACATCTCTGCTCACTGTCGCATGATTCACAAAAGCCAGGAACTGGAAGTGTCTAGCTGTCTATCAGCAGATGAACGGATAAAGAAAAGATGGCACATATACACACTGAAGTTTTGCTCAGAAAAGGGAAAAATGAAACCACGACATTTGCAGGGGAATGAATGGACCTGGAAGTTATTAAGCAGGTTACCGAGGCTCAGAAAGACAAATACTGCATGTTTTTCCTCATGTGAAGACCATAGATTTTAGTTTTCAGACATGTATATATGTGTGGGTGGGTATGGATATAAGTTGTGAAACTAGAAAGGACCTGGACAAAGAAAAAGGATTCTTAATGAACGAAAGGGGGATGATAGAACATATGTAACAAGGGCTACTTGGGTGGGGGAAGAGAAGCAGAGGAAGGGCAGAGGTGAGGGGAGTGGACGGCAGGGGGATCAAAGGAAGCACAGTATTCATGGAAATGCAATGATGAAACCCATTACTTTATATGCTAATTTAAAAAATAATCAATAGCAATGCCATATTTATTACCTTCCAACCAAAGTGACCTCCATCCTCCCATCCATGGGCTCTGAACGTTAGTTGTCTTCAAAGCCTGTTTCTCCTACATAATCACAGTCGTGTCCGAAGCCCTGCAACCTCTGCAGGGGTTCCCTTAGATTCCTCTCCTGCTTCCCTTGCCTCCACCTGCACTTTTTTGCCTGGTTTGCTCACCCTTCACCATTGGTGTTTCAGCCAAGTTGGTCTGTGTTCTGCCACAGCCAGTACCTCAAACTCCCATTGGCACACAGCACGAAAGTCCTTCCCTGCTCTCATGTAATGGTTGGGATCTGTGCTCTGTGTCTATCCACTCAGGAGCTACTAAGACTGAGGAAGAAGTCAAATCTGAGCATTTTAGTCTCCAGGTTAAGGGGATAAGAGCTGCCAAGGATCTGGGCAGACAGGTAGTCATTTTTACCTGTAAATGATAGGCATCTGCTCATCATTAACCAGGACGGCCCACACAGCCTCCCTCACTACACAAGGAGGAAGTAGGGGCGTATGATGTTCATTGGTAATGGTGGAAACTGGAAACTTGGCAACAAGAACTAATATGTCCCAAACTACCCAGGCCTCTCGGTCACTGGACTTCATGTCACAAAAATTGAGCCCTGGTCCTAGGCCCATCTATTAGTTCAGGAACCATGGTCATTTCATCTCCTCAGTCTCAATTTTAAACGCTCTGTTCCCTACCTAGACTCCCAAGAATATATGAAAAAGTTGAAAGGGACTGTCGCTCACATTTACACTAATGAGTGGAGTGAGCCCAGTGTGACACTAATTTGGTGGCTGATTTATGAAGCTGGGGCATTCATAATGTCATTTATTTGGAGACACCTAAGATGCGCATATGTGAGAGGTGGAGGGACAGGGTCTCCACGGGGACATCTGCAATGCCCTAAGGCTCTTCCAGTGCGCTATCACAGGGTGTGGCTCCGATCCTGGCTTGGGTCTCTTCCCACATGGACCAGCTCTGTGCCTCCCGTGTTCTGTCAACACCTCAGTATATCCTTCAAGGCAACACCCCAGTAGCTAGTGACCTTCACCTGACCCCACTTCTGCTACCTCCAAATAATGCCGCAGGTTGGCAACCAAACCTTCCGCACCATTGGAGGAAATTAATCCATGCCATACCAGTACCGAACACATCCTTTACCTTTCAAATTCTCCCCTCTGTCCTTTTCTTGGCCACCACAGTCCATGCTGGGAAGTCAATTCTTCTCCCGTTGATGCCTGCATTGGGGCACGTCTTGCCTCCTTCCACTACACACATGGCTATTTTGCGTTCTCTAACAATTTTGATAGCAATTTCTAGCACATCCCATTTCTGAAGGCTGCTTTAATCTCCCCTCAGATAGAGAGGTTGACTAAAAAGACTTATGCATAGTCTGAGAAAGGGAATAATTACTTCAGTCCCTGAGCACAAAAGAAAAACTATTCAGGGGACCAGGCTGCTCACCCCTACAGGCAAGAGCATTTTAAGCATCACGCGTCATCCTGAAACTTAACCCAATAGCCACATCAAGTGAGTCATCTTTGAAATTCAAAGGAAAAGGCTAAGTTACTTCATGGGGTGCCAAGACCTTTTAAGCTCCCACAATGGTTCCCAAAGGTCCTGACTGGGAGCAGCTACTCCTCCTCACCATTTCAAAGTTAGGCTTAAGGGACCGTGCATGTAACCCAGAGGCAGAGCACGTCTTCAGCACGTACAAGGCCCTGGATTCAATCCCCTAAGTAAATAACAAACATGACCACCAAGCACCCGCTTTAGTGTCCAAGCCCAGCACGAACACACACCACTGGGGGATGCCCTTGACTGCAGCGGTGTCACGTGACTACAGCAGCAGGCAGCGTGCTCATCTCAGCTGGAACTTGTTTAACAGTCTTCACTAAGACGCTGCAGAGATAGACAGGACATGCCTGGGGCCGAAGTCCCCAGTGCAATCGGCTCAGCTGGAGGAGCCACAGAGAATCATTGAGACCCATAATCGGATGGCACACCGTAGCATAACCAACACCCAGAATGCTGGAGGGTTTTTGCAGTCACCCAAAATGAAAAGATGGAATGTGGTGGGGGCATTGGCAGGGCCTCAGAGACACGTGAGCTTGCAGACCTTGCAAAAGGGGTATTTGATGTCAACTTTAGAGGCATTGGGTCCTCCATCTGAGGCCGATGTGCAGAAACTCACTCCATGTAAGGGAAGAGGAGAAACACACTCTGGTGATGGCTGGTTGTTTGAGGGGAAATGGAGCCCCCCCCTTCACTCCTTCCTACTTAATTCCCACTTAGCATCTGTGAGGCTCTCTGTGTCAGAGAGGAGGAGGGTGCTAGCATCAGCTCTGTGCTTCCTGGGCCGACAGCCTCACCAGGGAACCAACACACAGACACACCTTCTCAACAGCTGCCATCTCGGCTCGAAGGAAACTAAATAAGATGCTCTCTTGGACCTGACTCGATAAAACTCTTGCCTTCTTGTTTTTGTTATGTTTGGGGACACATTAGCAGTTTTTATTGAATTATAACTATTCTAAGAAATTTATTTTAGGAAAGATTCAAATTTGGAGAAATTGAACCCCTCCCCACACCCCACACCCCCCCACACATAACCTTTTTATGGTATTCTTTGTTGTTTGTTTTGTTGTTGTTGTTGTTGTTGTCTTGGTAACTGTACTTGAATTTTCTTTTCTCTTTTAATGTGCTGAAGTGAATTATGAGTTCTATACAAATCACTCAGCAAATATGTGCTGCATTGTGGTTGGTGGTTCATTAAAGAGGAATCATCAAAGAGCAGATTGGGAGAAAGCTAAGTAGAGCAAGTCCACACTTTCAGTTTCTAATCTTTCTTAAGGTAAAGGTTTAAAAACAGCATCATAAAGAGTTTTTGCTTCATGAATCCATCTTTCCAGTTCTGGTCCTCCAATTCTTTCCTTCTGTCTTAGGGTTTCCATGGCAGTTATAAAACACTATGACAGGAACTCAAGCAGGGCAGGAACCTGGAGGCAGGAGCTGATGCAGAAGCCATGGAGGGGAGCTGCCTACTAGCTTGTGCCTCCTGGTTTGCCCAGTCTGCTTTCTTATAGAACTCAGGACCACCAGCCCAGAGATGACATCACCCACAGTGGCTTGGGTCCTCTTTCATCTCATCTAATTGAAAGAATGCCTTACAGGTCTGCCTACAATCTGGTCTTAGGGAGGCATTTTCTTAATTGAGGTACCCTTCTTTCAGGTGACTTTAACTTGTGTCAAGTTGACATAAAACTATGCAGCACACCATCTCAACTCACAAGTCATAAACACCCGATACATTTAGGTGCATTGTGGAGAGACATTTATAGGTAATAACTGGGCTTCTCGCCCATGAGCCACAGAAACACATGCAACACACACAATCCCAGGAAGACTCTCAACACTGAGGTGCTGTCTGAAAGGCGAAGACTTATTTTAGAAACAGTCCATCTGGCTCCACTCTGAGCTTTTAGTACTGACAGACAGGGACAGGCAGGCAGATGGTAACACAGGTAGATTTCCAACATCGTGAATCTTCCTAATTAAATGAAAATTTTACAGAAGCAATTTTAAAACTTAATGTAATGGCACACAATTACCTTAGGAACTGCATGCATGTAATAGTCCCTGATGTTCATTTTCATGTGTTTTTGTGGTACGACATTATTAACCAAGATCATGGAACACTTTAGGTACAACCATATAGTTGATAACGTTAACAGAATGTGAATTGTCTATTATATGATTATGATATAGAGAAAATGCAATATAATCAAAATATCCCAGGCTAGACAATCAGGTGAATTGTGTATATGAGAAAACCTTAAAAGCAGTGCTTACAGAAGATAATTTTCATATAAGGACAAGAAATTCGGAGTTTGGTGCTCTAGAGTCACTTGAGGACCAAGGCTCCCGGTGCCTTCATCCCTAGTGTGTGGCTCCTTCCTCAAAGATGGCTACATGGGCGGCCCTATGCTCCCAGCAGAGGATGATGGGCAGTGCTAAGGTGAACACTTTCCCTCTAGATCAGTGCCCTTCACAAGTTCCAACCTCATTAGCCATCCCTGCCAGCAAGGAAAACTGAGAACCTTCTTCATTTTACTCAAAAGCATTCTTGCCTTCCAAAAAACCAATGAGAAAGCAAAACAGAGAGTTTGGGTTCATAAGAAATAACAAGGAGAAAGGATATCAGGGAGGCGACTGAAAGTTTCTGTCACGGAGTCAAAGAATCCCACACAGAGACATGCGCGGGGGGGGGGGGGGGGCAGGCGAGCAGGACGACAGCCTGGCTCGTGCAGAATGAACAGTAGAAAGTCCAGGCAAGACCTCAAACAGGAGAGCGAAGGATTCTGAAGCTGGAGGGTCAGAAGATGCCGCAAAGAGAAGAAAAGGGCCATTCACTAGTTACTTGCTGTCATCTTTGTGACATCTAGAAAAATAAACCCTGGTTGTTGATGCTTAATCAACATCCACATCAGTATACACAACAGTAAAAGCATGAAGTCTCTACACCGAGTTAGAAATGTCAGCCAAGCGGGAGGACTCGGCAGCCCCATGCCTTCTTGAGAAGGCAAACCTTACAGAGCACGTGAAAGCATCTAGAATGGCCTAAAACAGGCACCTACCATCACATCCCTGTCTCCTGTACAACCGTTAGGCCTGCAGGGCTTTGTGTAGAAAGCAGAGCCCCGAGTCTCCCTATCTAGCAGACTCCAGTGGGTGGGCCTCTGCCTTTAGCATGTGTAACTCAAGAGGCTGGCAGGGGTGAGGGCTGGGTACTGTGGGAGGGGCTAGAATAAGTTCATTCTACCACCAAGGAAGTTATGTCCTTCCCTGGAGTTGCCTGATGCCCTCAGGAAATGGGCAGATGCCCAAGAGAGTTAAGAATTACAGCATCTCCTAGCCAAATCCAGGCAAAGAGAAAGAGAGGCCTGGAGTATCTAGACCACTCAGCCTTCCAGATCACAAGATAGGAATAGATCCGTGGGGCTTCATCACCACAAGGTGTTCGTTCATACTCTGAGGGGATCTGCAGGTTTCAATGCAGACAGTGATCTGTGAAGAGATGAGAATGAAAACCCAGTGCAGACTGACTTCATCAACCTGGATCAGACCCGCAGAGTCTAATGCCAGGCCGTTCATTGTCACCATATTTAAAACAGTACAATTTGAGGAAGAGTTTTCAGGCAACAATCATCCCCATTCCAGACTCACCATAAAGCTTAAGGTGTGACTACACAGAAACTCCTTTGCAAAGTACACGTGACCATGAGGGTGGGTGCTGTGGGATGGTCTTTCTGTGCGCTGTGAATTTGTGTTGCTACCATGGGTTAATAAAGAAGCTGCTATGGCCTATGGCAAAACAGGTTATAGCCAGGCAGGAAATCCAAGGAGAGATACAGGGAGAAGGAAGGCAGAGTCAGGGGAGATGCTGAGAGCCACCACGGGGACAAGATGTCATACAACACAGGCAAAGTCACGAGACATGTGGCAAAACACAGCTTAATAGCAATGGGTTAAATTAAGATGAAAGAGCTAGCTAGCAAAAAGCCTGGGCTATAGACCAAACAGTTGGTAATTAATATTAAGCCTCTAGTGATTATTTTATAAGCTGCTGTGGGTCGGGCTGGACAGAAAATTTTCCAGCTACAAGTGGGTTCTGGCCTAGAATCTAGTGAGGTCTCTGACTGAGACAGCAAAGTAGTCAGCAGGCCATAAAGTATTTGTGACATCCCCCCTAAGGTTAGGTTCTATTAACTCTGGGAGCTAAAGATAACAGTCTAGGGAAGGACAGTCTGGAATAATCATTCTGGGGAATTTGGGTGAGGTCTGTCTCCACAGATAGCAGAAAGTTCACCAGGTAGTTAACAAAATCCACTCCCAGCTTTCTAGGAGGGAAAATGGGTATTTTATCTCCTCCACTGTGAAGCGGTCCTTGTGTATTTAACATTTCTGGTTTCCCTAGTGGGCCCAAGGACATCTGTGGCCCCATCAATACTTTCTGCTGTTTGCTGCCTTGTTTTTGATTTGGTCTTGTGTGGTCTAGCTTGGCCTCAAACTCCTAATCCTACCTACCTTCATCTCTGAAGTTCTGAGATTGCAGGCATACGTCCCTGGCCCTCACGTTCAGAGCAGGAAGCTGGCTGATCACATTACATTTGCACACAGGAAGCAGAGAACCATGGCAGAATGTAGAACAAGGCAATACACCCTCAAAGCCTGCCTACAATGACATACTTCGAGAAAGGCTGCACCTCCTCAACATTCTATAACCTCCTTAAACAGCGCCACCTACTGGGGACCAAGTGTTCAAATACAGGAGCCTGTAGGGGTCATTTCTCACTCAAACCACCACAGATGGAGTTCAGTTAGGTCAAAATTAGCAACTTTTATTTCTTTTTAAATAGAGATTTTTTTCTTATGAAGTTGAAACATATTAAATAGTTATGACTAAACTTCAGTAAGTGTCTTAGGGTTTCTATTGCTATGAAGAGATACCGTAAGCACGGCAACTCTTATCAGGGAAAACATTTAAGTGAGGTGGTGGCTTACAGTTTCAGAGGTTTAGTCCATTATCATCATGGCGGGGAACATGGTGGCTGGGAGCATGGTGGCTGAGAGCATGGCAGCATGCAGGCCCACGTGGTGCTGGAGAAGTAGCTGAGAACCCTATATCTTGATCTGAAGGCAACAGGAAGTGGTCTGTCTCACTGGGTGTGGCTTGAGAATATATGAGACCTCAAAGCCCGCCTCCACAGTGACACACTTCCTCCAACAAGGCCACACCCACTCCAAGGCCACACCTCCTAATAGTGCCACTCCCTTGGGGGCCATTTTCTTTCAAACCAGCACAGTAAGTATGGTTATCTACTGAAATTAATTAAACTTAAAAAAAAAAAAAGCTTGTAAGCAGGCAGAGGAAATAGATAAAAATAATTGTGATGGAAAAATTTGCATATCAGTCTCATCTTCAACAAACCAGAGGGGGAAAAAAAACGTGCATAGAAGAATCAAATAATTAGAATCTTTCAATTGATAAATGCCTAAGCTTGAAGCCTAAAGAGAGCAAACCATTTATTCTAGAGTAAATTAAATTTTGTTAAAAAGCATATACCTCAAATACTGAGTGCTAAGGGCTACCTCCTTAAATTCCAGAGTACAGCACATTTAAATCACCCTTTCTTGTCACAGTAAAAGAATACTATAAATTGTTCTTCAGGAATCAAAATAAAGCAATCAAAATGAGCCCTGACTTCTATAAAACTATTTTTAAACACCGTGTGTATAACTGTTGATTCAAAAAGGAGACAGAACCTGTCACAGCAAAGCACTGATCCTCTGTAGCTGGTGGCAGTGGCCCTCGGCTACTCTGTTTTCATGGTGGGAACACAGAAGCTTGGGAGCTATGGAGAGCTGCAATGACCATAAGAGGACTGGGAGGGGCCACTCCGACCAGTTACCCACGTGTGCCCGTCCTCCTCCAGTCCATCAAGTTGGCGAAGTAGTGGAGAGGGGGATTTCTGAATACAGATCACTGGATGGCAATTACAGAGCAGTGTCTCGTGAGCTTTGGAAGTGTGCAGGGGAGCGAATGAGGATTTATTGACTGCATTCAGGAAGGGTAGTAATTCACCCAAGACCCATGGAAAACGGTCAGCTAAATACAGGTAAGGCCAGAAAGTGTTCAGCAGACAGAGCAGCAAACCAGGAAGAAAAGCAGAGAGGTGTGGCACTTAAAGAAGCTGGAACCAACCAGAGAACAGCATCCAAAGGAATGCCCAAGAACTGTGTTCCCTGAGAGTGACGATGGGTCACATTCCCAGGACTGCAGGGCCAACATCTAACCTCCATCTCGCCTCTCACTCAATAGGACCCTTTTCCCAGAGACGCTGCTCTCTGGGCAATTGCTTCGTCATCCACAATAAGAGAAAGGAGGCGAGAGTAAAATGGCTTGGTGGTGAGTGGCACTCGCTGCTCTTGGAGAGGACCTGGGTTCGGTTCCCAGCACCTCCACAGCAGCTCACAACCCTCGGTAACCCCGGTTCTAAGGGATCACGTACCCTCCTCTGGCTTCTGGCTTCTTCGTACTCATAAATTAAAAATAAATAAATCCTTTTTAGTTCCTAAAAAAAGTAAATAAGAGGAGGGAAGAGGGAGTGGGAGCAGAAAAGCACAAACCTGGGGGTGTCAGCTGCGTGAGGAACTACAGTCCACTACAAGCACATGCACCCCTTTGCTGTTGACTGAGAGACGCAGATCGAAGCATTTTTAATTCTAATGCCTGGTGGACAGTGTTTCTTAAACAAGAGCAGGAACTAATGAGCCCCAGCCCTCCCAAAGAATGTCAGTTATGGATATCGTCACACCAGAAGGTTTTCAAAGAGACTGTTTCATTATCTAAATTCACGCTCTCACATGAATATTTTTAGAGAGTTTAGATGTTTTTTGATTGCTCCTTTGAGATCATTCTCCTTGGCAGAATTTGGCTGGACAGTTCTCTCTGTTGCTTACATGACATCAAGCTCTGAATTTCCTGGCGCGTTGTTAGCATCCAGAGCAGTAGCTCTGCCCTGGCTTCCCGTCACCATTTGTCCTTGTTCCTGTCTCGTTCGTAACAGAGAAGACTGTACTGACCGTCACAGTCTTGTATAACCCTATTCTTGCTTTAGCCCTTTTTTAAATTGTCAAATGGAGCATCCTAACACCATGGTTCCCTCTCCCAAGAAGACTCTCTTGGCTACTGTTGCTCCTGCCACCGGCTTGAAACTGTGAGTCAGAGTATCTCATATCTGGTGCCAGCTGTTCATGATGATGTCGGAAGTTCTTCCAGATTCACACTTGCAGCGGCTGGCATCATCCCTTGTGTGGGGGAGTGTGTGTGTGTGTGTGTGTGTGTGTGTGTGTGTGTGTGTGTGTATGTGTGTGTGTGTGCCTGTCATGTGCACCTTTCCCCCACACTGCATCACACCTGGATGACTGCAGTTACTGGATGAATTATTTAATTCTCTAACTATCACATGAATCTTCAGCAAACATCCTTTCTTCACCCAGCCCTCTGTTTTGAGTCTTCATTGTATTTCACTTAGCGATTGAATGAAATCCAACCTCATTACCCTCTTTTATGTGAGGGACTTTTTCTGGGGAGACACAACACACACACACACACACACACACACACACACACACACACACACACACACCCTCATCTCAGAAAGGGAGCCCATGACAGATCAAAGTAGCAATCTTACCAAAGTCCGATTTTGATGAACCAATGAGTTTTTAGTGGGGCTGCTAACAGTATGGGTGAGGGCTTACTCACAGAAATGACTCGAAAGCATCACCCAATCCCACCTAAACAAGGATGACTATCCACAAAGCATCATTCCTGGAACCCGCGGAACAACTTGCAGGCAGCTAGACAGGCCGGAGAAGCCTTCCTCTCAGCAGATTGGCTGGTCAGAGTCCCCGCCCCAGCACTGTTTTCTGTGTCCAGAACCCTGCGGAGGGGAGGATGCCCTCTTGTGAGTTTCAGCTTCCCCTGTGCATGAGTTTGTTTGCCCAAGTCTCATGAGCCTGGCCCGGCGCCGGTGCCTGGGATGCTTTCCTTGGGAGTAAACTGCTACATAACACCCTGTACGCCTTGTTCATCAGAATCAGGTTGTCATCTATCTACAAATCCTTAGTTTTCACTCACACTAATATATACCAGTTTTTTTTTTTTGGGGGGGGGGCTGCCCACTTCACTTGAGAGCTGAGGAAACATCTCGAGGCAGACTGGATGAGGTCTGAGCGCAGTATCTCTTCTATAAATTAGAAGAAATGTATTTCAGCTTTAAAAAGCTGTCATGTACTCTGAAAATGAATAAAATAGCTAATCACTTGCCTACATTATAGATGGTCTTTCTTTAGGAACCATTGGCTCCCCAAAAATGACACAGGGACTTCTTATTAATCATAAAATCTTGACCTTTAGCTTAGGCTTGTTCCCAACTAGCTCTTATAACTTAAATTAACCTGTTTCTATTAATCTGCATTCTGCCATGTGGCTTTTTACCTCTCCTCCATTCTGTATATCTGATTTTCTCTGTGTCCTGTGCACCTAGATTCATAACCTCAAGTTCCTCCCTCTCCCGGGAAGCCCAGTCTACCCTCTCCTGCCTAGCTATTGGCCACTCAGCTCTTTATTAAACCAATCAGAGGGTGTCTTAGAAAGACAAGGTAAAACCGCAACACATCTTCACACAGTTTGCTCAAGTATCCCACGGTAACAGATATTGCAGAAGTACTTCCTATGAACAGGAAGTCAAGAGTTTTTCAGCAAACCGTGCTGTGTTCTTTGACAGCATGTACGGGTCTTGCCTATCTGTGGTCTCTTGTCTTGAGGCCAGTTAAAGGTGGGGGCATCTTAGAGACTCTTGGCCTCTGCCTACTCCGTCTGTGCATGGACATACGTGTTGGTAGGTTAGAAGAGGATAGGCTATAAGGAAGAGAAGGAGGAAGAACATGAGACTTCAGTAAAAGATCCTTGTCTAAGGCAGGTTTAACTGAGAACATTGCTCGATTCCACAGTTCACACTGGACCACATGGCCAATGAAAGTTGTTACAAGCCTGCCAGGAGACTTCGGCCTCCATTTTCTGTTTGTTTTGTTTCCTCATAGGCCCTCAGAGGCCGTCTGTATAGGTTCACTTTATGAGGCTGGAAAGAAAGATGCTCTACTAGCTGTAAAAAGTGAGTTCAGAAATACAGCTGAGGGGTGATGTCAGTCCCAAGTCCAGTCCATGAATCACCTTCACGGGCTCTGTAACTTCATACCTCTTCCCCTGACCTCTGATGACAGGGCAGATTTGCTGGTAACGAGACATGAACTCCCCGTGGTGGTTTCTTGACCCAAGTGACTGTGTTAGTCCTCCATGTTGTCTTTATTTAGGTAGAATTTCTTCGATTCTCCTTGTAAACAGCTGCCTCATTTGGAAAACTTTTAAGGACATTCGTTGCTTATAGACACACCCAGGTAAATAGAATGCACAAAAAAGGCAACAAAACCTGTGTGATTTGCCTTTTTTTTTTTTTTTTTTTTTTGAGGAACAATAACAAATCATCCAGCACTCCACCTGACAACACCTACGAGAACCATTTCCAGAGCCACGGTTCTGTCTCCCTGTGCCTCGTTATAGATGTCCCGGTGCTGACATCTGAGGTTAGAGTATGATGGCAAAGGTATCACCTCTGAGTCTGCCCTCCTACTAATTGGGGGTACCACTGTGAGCTGCCCATCGCTGCAGGACAGAGTGAAGATTAACGAGGCACTCTTGGAAAATTGGCCTCCACATCTGAAAAGACAGCGAAAGAGGGAAGAGGGAAAGCTAGCAGACCCTTGTCACCAAGGAAACCCTTAAAAAAACCAAGTCCTCTGTAAGTCTAGGTCCTGAACTAGTTAAACATTGAATGCACCGGGCTGAGATCTGCACCTGAGTAGAAATCTAAAACCCTGAGACCATTTCCGTTCCTCTGATGGGGACACTGTAGTACACCCTGATGCCTGTTGTTACACATGTTTTTCGTTTCTTTCTGCTTCTTCCTTATTAGATGGGCCCAAGGCAATTTTTTTTTTTTTTTTTTTGCATTTTTTTTCTGCACTGTATAGTGTTAAATTGCTCAGGTCTGTACTTTGACCACACCCTTGCAAGTGTCCTAGCTGACTCACCTCCTGCTGTCTTCATTGAGCCCCCCTGTAAAGGTGACAATCTAGATGATGCCTGACGACATTATACTAAGCTAAAGAAGCCAGCATCTGGGCAGATGCTGCTTGACTCCACTCACATGAGGCATCTGCAAGGGTCAAATTCACAAATGTAGAGAGCACAATGGGGGTTACCAGGAAAGGAGGGGGCGGGGAGGGGGGTACACAACGTCAGTGATGCGAAAGGTGGACAGCATTGTGCCTGCAATTCACAGTATGGGTCCACACATTTAAAAACCTGTGAGCGTGGATTTCATGTCCATCGTTCTTACCATAATAATCCATAATAATTCGTTTTAGCAAATACCAGCCCCCAGGCACAAAGCTATAATTACTATAGCCACACACTCTGCCTTTCCTCTGTAACTATCTGTTTTCCCATGCACTGTGGCCCGTCCCCCTGTGCCTTGGTCCCAACACTTCCAGCCCTCGTCTTTTTTTTTCAGACTGTCCACTTCTTCTCTGTTGCTTCTCTGCTGCCAGTGTGCAGGTGTGCTTCTAGGGAATGCCTGTGGTCTGAGTGTGTCTCCTGAAGGTTCAGGTGCTGGAAATTTGAGCGGGGGGGGGGGGGGGGGTTGCCCTGTGAAGCAGAGCACAGCAGGATGTGGTTACATCACTGGGAAGTCACTTTGGGAAGGTTTTATGCGGTTCCTGCAGGACCCCAATTAAGACCTGTAAAAGGGTATTGTTTAAAAAAAAAAAAAAAAAAATACATGTCTTAAAGGCACAAGCATGAAGCCTGACCCCAGAATCCTTAGCATCAATCTAGCCATGTGCTGTCTTCCATACACGTTCCTGCCATTATGACGCCATCTGCTGTGTGGTTCTCACCGGAAGTCAAACTGATGAAGCCACCCAGCCTCCGGCTCCGAAACAGAGAGTAAATGAACTCCTGTCCTTTGTAATGTACCAGCTTTAGTTGTTTTTATAGCAGAAGAACACAGACTGAAACACTTCCCCCCGGCATCCACTCTGTACAACATGAAAAAGCTCTCCTTTGACCCCACATTCTCCAACGAGGACCTGGGGGCCCTGTTATTTTCACAGCAGACATTTGTGCAGATCCTCTGTTCCTATCATCACTTCCTCGGCACACTTCAGTGTGGATTTTCTGCACTGATGTGAGTATAGTCTGCTTTAAGCTCCAGTAGTGATATATACACTTTTCACATACCCTGCTCTGGAAGGCAAAAACTGAGGCTTTTTGCTTTGTGTCCTTTATAATTCCAAGGTCTTCATTAATTTAGTGTGCAATGCTAAGCCCATCATCATTTACGATTCTCTTTCATAACTTTTGAGTTCTTGTGCTCAACATTGCAATGCAACTCACACCTGCACCTGCCTATTGGTGTTACTGCTCTCTAGCATGACAATTTTTTTCTATTATCACTTGCGATTTCAATCATGTTCAGCTTTCAGTGAACTGATGGGTGTGCACAAATATATTTTTCAGAAAGAATGTGTAGGTGGTACATTCTCTAAAATCTTGAATGAGAGTGCCCAGTTGCCACCTTCATACACAAACCTGAATAAGCATGAGGTTTATGTAATCATTTTGTTTGTTCCTGCAAAGTTTTGTAGAATTTCAGATCTACAGAGGTCACATCATCCTGCTTTCTGGTTTGATTAGATTAGTCAAGAATGACACTTACTCTTCTGTGATTTTCACAACACTCCACAAGTGACTTTGGGGTGAGGACAGTGTTGGGGCATTGTCCTAAGCAAGCTTCTAATTTTCCCGATGTTCTGGTGACCAAAGGTCTAAGCACAGCTTGGAGCTGTATCCTCCAAGAGACAGCTTCTCTTCTTGTCTGACTTGCCTGGGTTTAGATCTAAACCCTACCACTTGGTGTTGTATTTGTGTGAAGCAGATGGAGAACCAAACGGTTTACTTTTTGTCTAAGTTACTGTTCCACTTCTGGGAAGAGACACCATGGCCAAGGTAACTCATACAAGAAAATGTTTACTTAGGGCTTACCATTTCAGAGGGTTAGAGCCCATGATTCTTGTGGCAGAAGAATAGCTCCAGGCAAGCAGGCATGTGCTGGAACAGTAGCTAAGAGCTTACATCTTCATCCAAAAGCTTGCATCAGAGAGTCAGCTGGGAAACCTCAAAGCCCATCCCCAAGGATAAACCTCCTCCAACAAGGCCACACCTCCCACTCCTTCCCAAACAGTTCCACCAACTGGGGACCAAGCATTCAAACATATGAACATATGGAAGCTATTCTTATTCAAATCACCACACTTCTGTTTTATTCTATTGTAGAGAGTGGTCATGTTTAGTATCCATAACAGAAGAAAGGAATAATAATTCTTATACTTCACAAATTTCAACCAGACATATCCAATCATAGATCTCTTACTCTTATCTGGAGTATAGTAGTTGTGTTGTTTTGTTTTAGTGTTTGAGACTGGTCTCACTTCATAGCATAGGCTGGCCTCGAATCTACTGCCTCCCAAGTGTTGGGACTACAGACATGAACCACCACATTCAATTTCAATCTTTATTTTCAAATTGGTTTTTGTAAATAAGGAGTTTTCTTCTATTACATCTTATATCTCAAATTCATTCTATTTTAATTAATCATGCATTACTCTCTGTCAAATGCACCATTCAATGACTAGGTCTTTGTAGAGGCCCATCTACATGTCTCACCTCTCTCCATTTTCAATAGTCTGTATTCCAGGAGGACCTCCTCAGCTTTAGTCTCGACTCAGTGCTTTACAGAACTCTAAAGAAACAACAATGGAGGTTCTGGAGAACCCCCATAAAGCCCACCATTTGGACCAAGGATGTAAGTGCAACCGAGAGCTTTCCGACCAGAAGTCTTTGTACTGTCTGCCATAGCATTTTCGCTGCTGTGTCTTGTTTACCTGACTCCCCTGCTGTGAACTTGTTCTGCCTGTGATGTGAGTTTTCACTCGACAGTGATGTCGACATTTCAATAAGCCTCTTCCTATAACTATATTATATATTATATATAATATATATGTATATTAATAATAACCACCAAACAAACATGTTCTTTCTTCTAATTTTTACGGTAAATCTGATTTGTGTTTCCTTCTCTCCCCCATCTTTAAAACATCACTTGCGTCTTTAAATCCTGTAAGGATGTTTTTCAGTTATTTACTTACCTATCCTTACCCAGGCTCCATCCTGGTGACAAATTGGAAGATACACTGTTAGCTGCACTCAACATAACCTGTTTATTGTCCCTTCTAGAACTGGGAGACTCACAGACAGCATGGCCAGAGTTCCCTTACCCAGTCCCACCATCAAAGGAAACAGTAGAAATTCCCCGTGGACAAGGGAATATATAGCCAATTCTTGGTCCTAATTGTTAGAGCAATTGCAAATTAAGGCATGAGCAACTTAAGAGAAGATTATGCTGAAATACACATTCCTAAAAACAGAACCAGCCATTCTACAACCCAAATAATTATGTTATCCATGTGTGTTCATAGGTGCTTAACAAGTATTTGGGGGAAATCCAGTCAGAATGAGACAGATTACAATGAATGTGCTTAAAACTTTAATTCAAATAAGGTTAGTGTAAGTAAAAGCCAGGAAGCATGGAGAACTGCTTTCATTTGAAACCTTTTAGCACTACCCCCAAGAACTGTGTAGAGCCAGAACCAAAAAATACAGTTACTCTTGTTGTTGTTGTTGTTGTTTTCATCTGCAATTAAAAATACTCCCTCCTAAATGCCCTTGGCAGGAATTCTTAGTTATCTAGTTAATGTTTGTTCTCTAGTTCCATTTCTGTCGCTGTGGTAAAGTATCCTGACGAAAAGCAACTTCAAGGAGAAAGAAGCTTATTCCATTGTATGATTCCAGGTTACAAAATCCACTGTCACAGGAGAGTCAAGGCAGGAACTAGCTAGTCTCATCAGACTCACAGTCAAGAGCAGAGATAAGTGAATGCATGCATGCATGCATGCTTGCTTGCTTGCTTGCTTATGTTCAGCTCAATTCCTTAGAAAAGTCTGCTCCCCCTGCCCAGGGAATGATGCCACCCACAGTGGGCTGGGTCTTCTCACATCAATGACCTTAATTAAGACATCTCCAGAGGCCAATCAAATGTAGATAATCCCTCCTTGAGAGTCTTCTCCCAGGTGAGTCTAGATTGTATCAACTTAACAATTAAAGCTAACCACCACGATTTCCAACCCCAAAAGTCCAGCTATGTTATGGGACTCTTACATAAAGCTACTGCTAGTCATCTGAACTTTCTTAACAGAGACTCACAGTTATCTCAAAAGACGAGCTTTTACTTTGTGTGTGAGAACAAATTCATACACATCAAAAACCATTCTGTATGTTATGATGCAATTTATTTTGAGAGCTTATGAATTTGTGGTACCAAGTTGGATAAATGCTCTTCATTCATCCATACAGGTCAAATAGCAGAAAATACTTTTTGATATACCTAGCCACCTCTTGGACCTGTCAAGCTGACACATAAAACTAACCATCACAGAACTTGTCAGTCTAATTCAGGAAACTATTACAGCGAGAGCTCCATTTCCTTCTCTAACTCAGCAGTCCCAGTGAGGAGAGATGCCTGGGAAGAGAACTTGCTGAGCAATGATGGGGACCCGAGTTCAGATCCCAGCACACACTTAACAAGCCAGGCTTCTCACAGATGCCTTACCTCCAACTCCAGGGCATCTAGCACCCTCTTTGTGTGTGCATGTGCACACACACACAGACACATGCATACACACACAAACACACCCATACACACAAATGAAGAAATAAATAAATGTTTTTCCAAAATGCTACCAGTGACACTCCTTTCCTCTCCCTTTGGCAACTTTGTCTTTTAGGTTGATTAAAACCCACAGTGAAGGATGGCTTGTAGAGTTATCAAATTCCCTAAGATTGGCTCCTGTAAACTTTTTGACATGATACTTTCTCAGATTTCCGTGGTCCTTCCCTCTTCCTGTCTTAAGAATCCAAAGGGGAAGGAGCCACCTTGTTTACTCTCCATCTATTTGAAAACTTCTTTTCTCCATTGTAGCTAGAGTTTTCCTGCCTGGCCCACGGTCAGGACAAATCTCTGTCACCCGCCAGTCCCACAGCCGCTCGGACCCAACCAAACACACAGAGACTTATATTGCTTTCAAACTGTATGGCCGTGGCAGGCTTCTTGCTAACTGTTCTTATATCTTAAATTAACTGATTTCTATAAATCTATATCTTGCCATGTGGATCATGGCTTACCTGCATCTTCACATGCTGCTTGTCATGGCAGCGGCTGGCAGTGTCTCACTCACTCAGCCTTCCACTTCCCAGAATTCTCCTCTCTCCTGGTCCCACCTACTTCCCACTGGCCACTGGCCAATCAGTGTTTTATTTATTAACATATTTGTCCTACAGAACATCCCACAGCTCTCCATGGCCTGGCTCAACTCCAGCTATGCTTTCTGGAACTGCGGTGGAAATAAACACACATCTGAACACTGAGATGACAACCCATGCGGAGCCGGAGATCCTGGCTTCCGGTTTTTAGCTTTCTGCCCTGCAGTCAAACAATAACAAAACTAGCTCTTTGGCTTAGGGCACTGAATACATTCCTATTTCTCTGCAGAATATTTTGTAAAAGACCTTAGAAGAGTTAAAGCGATACAATTAAAATGCTTCTATTTAATATTCTTATCAAAAGTCTTAATCAGAACCCATCAGTCAAGTCTCCAGGCATCCCATTTTCAGGAAATAAAAAGGGGCTGAGGGAACAAGCTAAACATTCCAGGAAGAAATAGACCCAAAATCTACAGGGTAATCAAGCTTGATTCTTCAAAGAGAGAAGAGGCACATCTGAAAAATTAATGAGAAATAACCACCAAATGCAGTGTGTGATGCTAGCCTAGAACCTAATTACAAAACAAGACAAAAAAACAAAAAATCAAAAATGGCGGCAGTAAGGGAGAAAGACACAGAGGAGCCGGCGGGCATAAACAGTAACTGCAGCAGCTCCAGGTTCCTTTAGAGATTCATTTGGAAACAGCAGTGGAACACTGGAGCCGAAACTGGAGCTTAGTAATATTACAAACTCACAGTTTTCTTCTTAAAGGTCATTGTAAGACTAAAGCCTTAGTTTTACGGTTAGCCTCATTCTTAGGAGAAATACATGGAAGCATTGGGGGAAAGGCTATCAACACTCAACACTGACAAAACACGGCACGGAAAGACAAAGCAAATGCGGGGCCTGGTGTCAGTCAGGTGCTGGCTTCTCAGGCAGGGGATATGAACATTCACGACATAACTTTTTTAAAGTTTCTAGGTGCTGCAATTTTTCATAATAAAGTATTCAGAAAATGCGTGAGGATCCAATTTATTTTTTGTCTGAATGTTCTGATCACCTGCACAATACATTAAAGGAGCCTAGCAGAGTGGTGAGCAGTGATGGTCCAAATGTGGCATCCCCCTGCCTCACACTCTACAAGGTTGCTTAAGGTGAGTCCCACTGACTCCACAGCGTGGTGCCTCAACCTCCTTCCCAGCTTTGCTGAAATCCTGCCCCAGGTACCAGGAGCTGTTTCTATATCTGTCCAGGCCTCTTCTGAGTGAAGACATCCTCCTTCATCTTTGATTTTCTCATGGCTTTGATTGTGGTCAGAGGTGTTCAATAAGTCGCTGTGAGATGAGTCAGTGGTGTCTCTTTTCTTTAAATATCTTTAAATGCCAATTTGGAACAAGAACAGTGGCTCATTATGACTTGGTAATATAATTTAGCCCATTTCTAAAACGTTTAAAAATGAAATTTATGAGGAGTGTCCTCATTTCACAAGCAGCCCAGTGCTCCACTCAGACTATTACCATTGTCACGCTGGCTCTATGGTCACCTGGGGAGCAGGGAGAACAGAACATGGAGCCGCTGGGAAATCGCATCACGCATGTCTTACTCCCCAGCTTTCCGAATTGAACTGTTCTATCCACAAACTGACCTCAGAGTAGACTTCCAAATTAGAATCTCAGTGTGAATCAAGCATTTCTCAGCCCCTTAGTCAGTGAGGTCTAAACTATTTCCCCTCATTTTCCCTGGTGATTCTGGTGCCAACCTTCTCAGTGAATCATAGCCCAACTCAGCTACGGTCATTCATGCACCAACACACACACACACACACACACACACACACACACACACACGTCAGCGTTCACCTCTGGCTTGATAGTGCTCATTTCTCCCCCATACACCCACGTTCCTTTCATGCCTCAATTTTGATCCTTTAATCTAGTGGTCAGCATCGCCCTTCTGTGCGCTCTCCCACATGTGGGACTTGGCCACATCTGGGGGTTGGGTGACTTTCCTAATGCCTCTGGTTTTTTTTCCCCCAGAACTGCAGAGCTCACTCCAGCCTTCTTGGCTCCTTGAAGCAAGACAGGTCTCAATCACCAGTTCTCCATCCCAGGGGAAGAAAGGCATTTTAGGTCAAAGCCCATCAATAGCCTTCCCGAAACTCCAGTCCAACGCACTGGGCCACAGGCAATCTAAGGCAGCAGGGGATTGTTGTCTATGAGACCGGAGAGGTCCCTCCCAGACAAACACAGTCCCAATTCCACTTTCTTTTCATTGCACAGGTAACAAACAAAGGTGACCTCGTTGTAAAATAAGTTAAAATAATTCAGGTGAGCTAAAGCTGCAGCATCTGATCTCCAGTCTCCTCCTCAGAAGGAATGAATAGCAAATGCGTTTTATACGCAGTTTACAGTATCTTCTATGTACAGCAAGATAAGCCAGTGCTTTTCACACTAGAGGATTTTTGTCCCTTGGGGTACATTTGGTGATGACTTGAGACAATTTTGGATGTGATAACTTTAGATGATACTAGAATCTAGTGTACAGAGGCCAGAAATGCTACTACATATCCTAAGAGCACAAGATACCACACATCCATATCCAAAGAGTTATCTGTCCCAAATGCCAGGAGTCCCAAGATTGAGAAGCCCTGAGTTCAACTGCACGATGTCATCAATGACTGACCAGTTTGGAAATTTAAAAAGGCAGTTTCTAACGGCACAAGTAAATGTATTTGTATACACGTGGAGACACACCATTGTGTCTGTGGCTGTTTTACACCAGTGTGCTACAGCAGTCCATGACTTGTTAGAAGATTCTCCATGTCAGAGGCCGGAGTGCCATGTGGCTTTTCTAACTGCTCTACAAATACTCTTGCTGAGAAGCCTCCCTGGGGCCCTCTGTCCACTCCCTTAGGGGTGACGTTGGAGAATTCCGGTCCTTCACTAGTGTGTATGAAATGCAGTGAACATCTGGACCCATTCCCTTTTTTTCCTGTGGCTACGGCCTTGGATGAGTCAAAAGGTGCCGGTACTGAGGATGAGAGAAGAAAGGGCCTGTGCTTTGAGGGAAGCAGAGAGTCCTCTGCCCTGTCACTTCCCTGGCCCTCCTCAAGCAGGGGTTGCCTCTAGGTCACATCACTGCCTGTCTCCTTGCCTGACAGAGGACACCTCTTGCCACAAACATTTACAACAGAGCACTGTGAGCTCCGAACTCACTTGCTGGGTTTCTATCTCTGATTATTCTCCCAGGGTTCTCTCTCTCCAGGGGTGTTTCTGCCTGCCATCCAGGCCTCCCCAGGGGCTGCTGGGAGTTCTGGCACACCTCTGTGAACCCTGTTCAAATTTGGACACATCAGCACTCAGCCAAACAAACCCCCACGTATTCTCAGCATTCAATATTGTTACAGTCAAAGATACAAAGTAAGAGAAGCCTTAGCTTTCCCATAGATGGCTTCAGGGTTTCAATTATCATGGAAAGCGGCCTGTAGACAAACCTGAGACAAAAGGACACCCCTCCCACATGTTCTGGAACGACAGCATGTTATCATCTGAGAGAGTAATTTATTCCCACATAATTGACTCTATAACGGGTATCTTCGGTTTCTAATTCCCTAAATAACTCGGACCCACTATGGCCAACGCTGACCCCGTGAGAGGGAGGAGAGCGTAATTAATTGACTCATTTATGGTTAATGCATTCCTGCCCTCCTTTGCTGCCGGTCCCCAAAGAGAAAATTGTCTAGCCCTCTGACTCCACTTCCAAGGAACTGATTCATGTAAAAGAAAGAAAGAAATCTGGTTGACAAGCAAGGAGTCGTTGTCCAGAGAAACTCCTTGGGGCCTCACCTCTCCTGTGTGCCTGTCCATCTCAGGAACTCAGCTGAGGAAGTGCTTGCGGCTCTCAGCTGCAGGCCCGTAGTACACACCAGAAAAGCCTTGCTTTTTAAGTCAAGTCTTGTTTTGATTTTAGTTTCCTGTGTGTTTGACCCTGTAGGTACCCAAGAAGGTGCATGAATAGACGGGAATTGAAGTGGGGGAGCAAAGGGAAATTGGAAGAAAAAGCCCACAGAGCCGCTACTTCCCTACAGCATTGAAGTTAACCTGGGTGTCATCTGCTTTTATCCGAACTGCTCCAAGTGAGTGCTGGGGTCTGAACTCAGCGTCTCATGATAGACCAGGAAATGCTTTGACTTTAACCGGCCCAGCCCCCACTCTGTTTTTAATGCAGAAAGACCGCAATGGGACACCACTTACCAACATCTTTTTTTTTCTGTTTGTTCATGGTGATTTGTGAATATTTGTGAATATGCGCTTTTTGAAGTGATCTTGTTTGAATATAAATTCATAGCAGGGAGTGACTTAATAACTCGGAACCCAAATAGTTCTCCCTACACCCAATGCCATTCCATAAACGAGATGCATACAGAAATCATGCATCTTTATGTTTCTTTATCAAGCTGTCTTCTGACTCCACTCCTCCTGTCTTACTAGATAATAGAATCCATGTATGAAGAACTGTGCTGCCCACACCTCCCAGAGATGATCTATATCTGCCACTTGCAAGTTAGATGATTACAAAGAGATAACAACTCGGTGTCTTTAACAGGGCATTCCAACAAATCCCCTCCACACTTGCTTTTCTACTCCCCAGCCCCATTCCATTCCTCTCCCAACCCTGTCCTTTCCACATCTCTGATGGCTGTGTTGAACTCCTTGCTGTTTTGACTTGTTATATATCCTGGACCACTCCAGCATGACCACAGGATCCCAGAAGCAGCCTACAGGGTCTTCTGTGTCCAAGTACTGGTTAGAGAAGCCCTTACAATAATGACAAACTCCTGTAAATCGTGGTTCATGTCTCAACTCACACCTATAGTAGCCAGTGAGAAAAAAAATTCCGTGGAGAGGTCACCTACAATCTCTTTCAAGAAGTCTGTTAGCACACAGGAACCCATGTCCTGTCAGTGACACAAATTCACTGTTCATTCATCATAAAATCTCTAATTCTGTTTTGTTAACACTGATTCAGTAATAAAAATTCAAACAGGTGTCTCTCAAGTCAAGGACAAAGGCAGTCAGCAAGAGCTATACCTCAAAGCCACAAGCTCTAAACTGATGATGTTGGAAAAAAAAAAAAAAGAACAAAAAAAAAAAAAAACCACAACAATGCAGGCATTCTCTAGAAGTCACCTTAGAGAAATCTTCAGTACGTGTGGTTTCAAAGACCCAGGATCCTAGCAGATGCGCCAAATCGCTGGCAAAGCCATTGCCATCTCTCCACAGCCAAGTTGCAAACCCAGGCTCTCACAGGAGAATCATCAAGGGAGCTTTAACAAATACAAGTGTCCAGTGTGCGAGAGAGTGTGGTTTAGTCTGGGGTCGGGCCAGGCATCCGGGTTAGTTCAAAGCCTTTGGGTGGTTCTCATGGTTACCAGGCTAGAGGCCTCCATGGCTCATAGGTACCATTAATGGTCAGGGATGCTGTTTCCTCTCTCTCTTTTGCCTCTCCTGGGGGCCATCTTCTCACGTCCCTTTTGACAGTTCTATGAAAGCCTTCCAAAATCACCTTCTCAATCAATCAATCTGAGCTTTGGGACATGGCATTGACAGGATTATGGACAAAGGTGAATTTTGCATTACTATTGATCACTGAAAGATTATTTAGCACACACAATTTGCTGAAATGAAAGATTTTGAGACTGCCTTATCTGGCTTTCAGCTGCTATGAGCACAGTTAGTCATGTGGTTTTTAGATGCCTCTGTTTAACTGTCTGTGAAGTTAATAGGTAGATGCAGTGCTGGTTCAACTCTGAACTCAATATAAAGCTTCTAAAGAAAAGAGCAATTGTCGCCTCAAAGATTGCAAAAATCCAATTAAGTATCACTTTCCCCTGCTGCTAGATAGAGTTAGACCCTGGAAGTAACGTTAACGACACGGCGTGAACATCCAGGACAGTCACCATGCCCCTTTTACTGAAATCACACCCCAGACAGCAATTAAAAAGAAAGCACAAGAATTTTAATACAACCCCCTGGCTTTTGGTTGTCAAACAAAAATACTACGAAAGGCAGGCAGGGCATGAAGAGGAACAGGAAATAACTTTTTTATTAAAGAAATATGTAGCATTATTCTGTTGCATGTGTGCGTGTGTGTTTTCTTCAAAGACGAGGTATTCAAGGTCAGAGAGACAGATTACCCAGAGATTTTCCTCAAAGATGTATTATCTTGGAGTCACTGCCCTGGTCTCTGTGCCCCCTCCATGTGCTCTCCGATGTAATTAAGATATATGTTTGTCTCTGGGCTCCCGGGGGCTGCTGACAGACAGCTCCGCTGCCAACCAAGTGCGAGTTGCCAAAGGCAGATGCTCAATGTTAGATGGTGCCCCAGGCAATGCTGAGCCCCGCCACTACACCTGAGACCCGTGCAGACTACAAAGCAGGGTGTTAAATTAAACAGCTTCCGGACACACAAGGGCTGGCCGCCTGACTTAGACCCTGCCTTTCCTTTAAACGACGGGCAAGAAAGGGCTCTGTCAAGATGGGGCAACTTCATCTGATTCCTGCCGCTTGTCCCTGAAGCCCTCTGCAGGGAGCTTCGTCCTCCCCATACTGAGGTAAACTGGCTGCTTTCTCCTCTGCTCCAAGCCCGACGACACACTGGGAGCCAAGGGAAACAAGGCATCCGTGATGGACTGAAATCCGGTACCTCAGAATGTGACTGTTTGGGGACAAAGCCTTTAAAAGGAATGTTTACATGGCCATGAGGCCATCCATGTGGGTCTAACCAATCTGATGGGTGCCCTTAGAAGAGGAGGCGATGTGGATATGCAAAAGACCTAAAAGATGGATGGCATGCCGAGAGAAGGCAGGATGGGGATCACTCAGAAGGCAGCCATCAGCAAGCCAAGGAGAGAGGCTGCAGGGGAAACCAAAGCTGTGGGTCCCTGCATCTTGAACTTGAAGCCTCCAAAACTGCAAGGAGCCACCAAGTCTGTGAAATTGTTATGACATCCCTAGCAAACAACAGTGGCCTCTGTATCAGTGTGAGCGAATGCTGTATTCATATGCAAAACTGCCCTCCAACTAGAACAACTGGCCCTGCATCAGAGTTCTGCAGGAACAGACTCAGCCAATCTTGCATCGAAAATATCCACAAAAAAAATCCCGCGTCTCTAATAAACATACACAGGGGATATTTTTCTTGTCATTATTCCCTGAGCGATTATAATCATTAGTTACACAGCATCTATGTTTAGTGGGCATATGTCATCTAAAGATTAAAGTATATAAAAGTATGTGTGTATTTATATGCAATGACTCCACTTGGGGTAAGAGATTTGAGCATGCAGCATCCTCAGGGGTCCTGGAACCAATCATCTATGGGTACACTTTCATATTCAAAGCCAGGCTAAGCTCAGGAGATGCTTCTAAAGAGCAATGGATCTGAGGAGAGCCGGCCTTCCTCAGTGACTCCTTGAGACACACCTGCTCACCATGTGTAAGGAAACTCAGCCAGCCTTGAACTGTGATCCTGGGAGTTTGCCAGATCCTGAAGGACTCAGGCTTAATCAAACAAAGTGACAGCATCACACAGGACCGGGCCTTTGATCAGCTACGAGGCTAAGAAGGTACCCCATGAAACTCACCTCACTACTGGTGAAACAAGATGTAGCTGAGGACTCTATGGTGGGGAAGCACTGTCAGAAGTCCGCTGTTATCCTGTGCCCAGGAGCAGCTGTGTGGTGGGTGACTGCACTACAAAGCCAGCCTAGTGAACTGGCTCCCCTGCTCAGAGGCATCACCAGGGGGTCTGGAGGAGGGGCCTGCAAGAGACCTGGCACCTCCAAGCCTGCCCAGATCCTACCTCCAGAGGGTCTGTTTCCTTAGACTCTAACCTCGATTCTGCAACACTGAAAGTTTCTCAGGAGACACTGGTCCTAGGAAGCAGCGTCTGGCTTGAATTTGCTAATATTTACCACCCAGAAAATATGCTACAGTCAAATGTATGTTCTGGAGACCAACCTCTGCCTCAGAGTCGGAGAGGGATGAGGTAGGCAGAGGAGAAACTCTAACTAACGTCAGCTGACAGTGATCTCCCAAAGGTCGCACTGTTAAATTTGCATAAGGACTTCCACAATGACTTCCATTGGTGCTACAAGAAGCAAAACCAAGAACCGACCAGGTTCCCAGCTGGACAGCATCCTGCCAGTCTTTGTCTCTTGAGGACGCTGTAAGGAAGGACTACAGGCCAGGGACAGTGGTGCAGGCCTGTGAGCCTAGTACCTGGAAGACTGAGGCAGGAGGAGAGCTGGGCTGCACAGGGAGACTGAGGTCAGTTAAAGGTGGGAGCTTAAGGAGTGTGACTTGTAGATAGCATAATTAATTGGTCATAGTTCTGGAGGCTAAGAAGTGCAAAACCAAGGCTTTGGTGGATTCAGTATCTAGTAAGAATGCTGCCTGTGGAATGGAGAGATGGCTTAGTGGTTAAGAGCATTGGCTGTGCTTCCAGGGGTTCTGAGTTCAATTCCCAACACCCACATGGCATCTTATAAGCATCTGCAAGTGGAGCCCCACAGGATCCCTGCTCACTTTTGGTGTGTAGACATGCATGCAGACAAAATACCCATATACAAAAAATAAATAAATCTTTAAAACAAACAAAAAAAGAATGCTTCCTGCTCCATCAGCATGCCTTCTGTGGGCTCCCTTGGGCCTCTCATAAGGGCCTGCCAAGTGCTTCTCAGTGATAACAACTAAGGATAAACAGCTCCTATTGCTTAGCCTTCCCTACTGAAGTTGCATTAAAATATAATGTTTTGCAATGATTTTTCTTTCCTTTTTCCTTGGCTTCTAAATACAACTGTAAAGACGATTACTCTTGGGCCAGCGAGACAACTCAGTGGGTAAAGGCATTTGCTGCCAACCCTGACAACGTTGAGTTTGGTCCCCAAGACCTACCTGATGGAAAGAGATAATCAACTCATGCGAGTTACCTTCTGATTTCTACACATGGGCACACATGTGAGTGTGTGCGTGCATACACAAATACAAGCAAATACCTGTAATTTAAATATGTATTAAAAATACTACCACTCTGGCTGATATGTAGAACTGAATGGTATTGTAAAATAAAATAAAAGGAAAAAAAATACTACCACTCTTAGTTTTGTCCATGTCCTCTTTGTTTACTTCTAAACTTCGGTTTTCAGATTCTAAATTCACAATACTACCTACCCCTTAAATAAGAAGGAAACGAATCTTGGAATAAATCAGAGAGGTCCTATTGGAAGGGTCCTTATAACTTACATTAAAGGCATCTTGACTTGGGAGACAGCTCAGTGGGGAAAGCACTTGTGTGCAAGTTGAGGATCTGAGTTCAAGTCCCCAGAACACACACAGCAGATGCAGCAGCATGAGACGGTCTCAAACCAAGTAGAAGGTGAGGGCCAACACTTGAGGCTGATCAAATGCTCATGCGGCACATCCATGAATGCATGCAAGCACACACATGCACATATACACACACTCACAAAAAAATTGAAGATGAGATCTGACAAAGTGTTTGAAGCCGTCTTATACTATTTCTGTTTGCACACATGTAGCTAGAGTTTTCCTGCCTTGCCCACAGTCAGGACAAATCTTTGTCACCCGCCAGTCCCACAGCTGCTCAGATCCAACCAAGTAAACACAGAGACTTATATTGCTTACAAACTGTATGGCCGTGGCAGGCTTCTTGCTAACTGGGTTTTTTTGTTTGTTTGTTTGTTTGTTTGTTTGTTTTGTTTTTTTGTTTGTTTGTTTGTTTTTTGAGACAGAGTTTCTCTGTGTAGCTTTGTGCCTTTCCTGGGACTCACTTGGTAGCCCAGGCTGGCCTCGAACTCACAGAGATCCGCCTGGCTCTGCCTCCCGAGTGCTGGGATTAAAGGCGTGCGCCACCACCGCCCGGCCGGCTAACTGTTCTTATAGCTTAAATTAATCCATTTCCATAAATCTATACCTTGCCACGTGGCTTGTGGCTTACCGGTGTCTTCACATGCGGCTTGTCATAGTGGCAGCTGGCAGTTTCTCTCTGCCTCAGCCTTCCACTTCCCAGAATTCTTTTCTCTCCTTGTTCCACCTACTTCCTGCCTGGCCACTGGCCAATCAGTGTTTTATTTATTGACCAATCAGAGCAATTTGACATACAGACCATCCCACAGCACACACACCCTGAACCCTGTGTGCCTTATGCCTCAGATGGAAAGCTGGGCTTTCTGTATCTAAGGGGTAGTGGTTCTTCACTGTCGGCCTGCCTGGTTTGGAATCACATAACACACACACACACACACACACACACACACACACACACACACACACACACACCCCTCTGGGCATGTTTGTGAGGGCATTTCCAGAGAGGTTCAGCTAAGGAGAGAAAACTAATATGGACAGCATCATCCCCTGAGCACTTGGGGTGGGGGTGGGGATGTCCCAGACTGAATAGAAAAGACAAGGAGGAGGGAGCCAGATGAGCACCCTGTCCTGCTTCCTGACAAAGGATGTAATGTGACAGCCACCCCATCCCATCACCACGGCTAGAGTCACTTTCAACACCTTGTCTTTCTTGTAATCTATGTACCCTAGATCTCCCAAAGAGACCATTGGTTGTTTAAGTTGCATGTGCAGTGTATTTCTTTAAAGCAGTGAGGAGAAAAGTAACCCACTGGGCCCTTTACTGTAAGAACCGTGTTTCCTTTTCAGCCTTCTCAGAAATTTACTCTTCTGGGAATATCCCATTTGGAGGATGGATAGTGTGATGGTTTAGATCTAAATGTCTCAAAAGACATCTGTGCCAAGAGCTTGGTCCCCAGCATATGCCGCTACTAGTTGGTGAGGAAACCTTTAGTGGGTAGTGCTGTGGGATGGTCTGTATGTCAAATTGCTCTGATTGGTCAATAAATAAAACACTGATTGGCCAGTGGCCAGGCAGGAAGTAGGTGGGACAAGGAGAGAGGAGAATTCTGGGAAGTGGAAGGCTGAGGCAGAGAGACACTGCCAGCCGCCATGACCAGCAGCATGTGAAGACGCCGGTAAGCCACCAGCCACGTGGCAAGGTATAGATTTATGGAAATGGATTAATTTAAGCTGTAAGAACAGTTAGCAAGAAGCCTGCCATGGCCATACAGTTTGTAAGCAATATAAATCTCTGTGTTTACTTGGTTGGGTCTGAGCGGCTGTGGGACTGGCGGGTGACAGAGATTTGTCCTGACTGTGGGCAAGGCAGGAAAACTCTAGCTACAGGGTAGGGACCAGTAGGAGGTTGTGTCATTGAGGGTTGCCCTGGGAGGTGATGTTGAGATCTCAAGCTGTGTCCTCTGCCTGGTTTTGGACTGCTGTAGGGGAACAGCTTTGCTCCTCTATAAACTCCCTGCCATTACAAACCACTTCCCCACAGCCAGAAACCATAGTGTCAACTGACCATAGACTTAAACCTCTCAATCTGTGAGCCCAGATGGTTCTTTCCTTTGTTATTGTTACTGTTGTCTCACAGGCTCTCTCCGTTCTGGAACTGGCTATCTAAATGACCCTGGCCTCAGACTCACAGAGAGCCACCTGCTTCTGCCTCCCAAGTGCTGGGATCCAAGGCATGGATCGCCATGCTGGAATTCTTTCCTTGAGTTGATCAACTCTGATATTTTGTTACAGGAAATAGAAAGCTAACTAACGTGGACAGGGGGCACCTAAGTTCTTTGAGAAGCTTTTGACAGGCTTATAACTTTTTTTCAGGTTTATAATTTTTAATTCAAGTTCCATTTGTTTGCTTGTGGGAGCCACAGTGTGACACCTGACCCCTGAGTACTTCCTGGTTTTATCATTACTAACATAAGGTCTGGTGGCAAAGAGAGAAATTAAAATGTCACATAGTAGTATTCATCACACACTTGATCCAACTTACTCTTTTCTCTCTTAGCAAGAATCCTGGCAAATACTTCTCAAAGTCAGATGGCTTTTCCTCACAGATTTGTCTTCAGTTTCTGAAAATCTGTCCTTGATCTCCTGACAGCCCATCATTCCACTCCAGACAAAGCTGTATCAACAACTGTAACATACCTTGTTGTTTTAAATTTACATATGTATGGTTTTTAATTTCTTGAACTTTATTATGTAGTGCTGAGACATACAGAGGACTCAGCTCCCCCTAAGGGCACATGGCAAGGAATTAATCATTGTTAAGTAATGTCAAAAATGCTAATGTTCAGCCAGGCATGGTGATACACACCTGCAATCCAGATGAGGCAAGAAGACTGTGAACTTGACATCACCCTGTGCTACACAGCAAGTTCCAGGCTGACGTTCTGAGTTAATAATAGTTCTTTATTTTTAAATTTCTTGAAGAAATATTTTCCGTCATAGGTGTGTGGCTGTTTTACCTGCACATGTGTATGCGCCCTGGGAGGATGCCTCACCCCTGAGGAGGCCGGAAGGCGGCATCAGAGTCCCTGGAACTGGAGTTGAGAATAGCTGAAAGTCACCAGATAGGTGTTGGGAGCCAAGCCCAGGTCCTTTGCAAGAGCAGCAAGTGCTCTTGACCGCTGAGCATCCCTCCAGCCCCCAAGCTTTTAGTTCTGAAGGAGCCTCCATCCTGACCTCCACAGTAGTTAGAGCACTCCGTGTGCCCACCAACAGGGCGGCAGGGTAGTTTCCAGCTGCCTCCCTGACTGCATCTGTTGCTCTCTGTTTGTTTTCTGATAACCGTTCTGACTGGAGCTAGATGGAATCTCCATGCAGTTGTGATGGCTAGGGATGCTGAGCAGTTTTTCATGTATTTGTGTTCCATTTTCATTTCTTCTTATGTATGTATTTCCCATTTGGTAATTCTGTTGCCTTTATTACGCTGACATATGATTCTTCTATTCCTAGTTTCTTCAGGATGAAGTAATCCTGAATTCTATTAGACTGTGTCTACATCTAATAAGATGTCATGTGATTTTTGTGCTTAATTTTAATTATGTGATGTACCGTACTTTTTTTAGTTTATGTGCACTGAACGACCTTTGAATCTCTAAAATAAAACCGACTTGATTGTGGTGCATTTTTTAATGTGTTGCTTATTTCAGTTTGCAGGCATTTGATTGGGGATATTTTATTTCTTTGCATCCAGGCTATAGTTTCTCTTATGTTATATCCATGTCTAATTTGGATATCAAGGTAACGGTGGCTTCATAAAGTGAGTTCCTCCCTTCTACGATGGTTTGACTGATGGTTGTCAGACCCATCTCTTGTGCCCAGTTAGTCGCCTTACAGGGCATCTTTCAACTGAGCAGAGCAGTCCCCACTTTTATCAACCAACCAGACCGCTGTCGCCGCATCCGGCTGCCTTGACCACCACAAGGACGCTTGGAGAAAGCCGCAGTCCAGCTGTAAAGACCCCTGCAACCACAGCTGGTGCTGAGATGCAAACCTCTGCACGGGAGCTCATGCTCCAGTCCCACCTGCTCCACTCAGCACCAGGACTGGAGAACTTCAGTTCACCCCTACCCTCGTGATGACCCTGCCAACAGCTGCTCTGGGCCTGGGAACAGCAGTCCTTAGCAAGGTTGGCCAGGAGGGCGAACACCACCTCTGTGTCCGTGATTGACCGAAAGGGGGTTTGTACCTGTGTGAGGTTTGAAATTGATCTTTTGTGAGGATGGTGACGGGTGGAACTGGAAGCTATAAACACACAAGGCTGTGACTGGTGGAGTTACAATCCCAACGCTCGTGTGCCGGGCCCCTCTTCCAGCTAGCTAAGATGTCTGCCGCTCCTTCAGGGTTGGATGGGAGGTCTCAATACCACCCACGCCCACTGATGTTGTACCTCTAGGCCCAATGAAGTCTTTCCCTGAATGGTTTATCAGCTTGTGCTCTCTATCACGGGCTTGCTTGGCTGCACAAAGAGCACACGGGAAGCCAGAGTTTCTAGTCCCAGCAAAAGGAGCGGTGGCGGCAGCCAAGGGAACAGCTAAGATTTACAGAGAAGAGCAAGAGCTAGGGACCCTGAGTCCTTAATGCCAAGAAGCAAGTAAGAGCTTCAGAAAGCCACCAAGAGCCAAAGACCCCAGTAGCTGAAGCTCTAAGTTATACCCCCAGGAGGTAGCTGGAGAGCGCCCGAGAATGCCTCGGGACAGACCACAGAGGCTAAGCCTAGGACGAACAGAGGGGCTGCGAATAAGCAAAGATGGGGGCCCAGGCGACAAGGACTGCAAGCCTCACTCCTGTCTTTGAGAGAAAAGTCAGGGGTTAAAGCGCTGAGAGGCCCAAAGCCCCAAACTCAGAAGCCAGGGCGTGTCAGAGCTCCAATACCCAAGCAATAAGCCCCTTGCTCTGAAGTGTGGAGCCATAAGCCTCTGACTCTGAAGGTGTGGCACTCTAAGGCACCATATTTAGAAACCCTGTTTGTAAACCACAGGAAGTCAGGAGCTGCCCTTTGTCTGTGTGTGATTTCGGTGTGGACAGAACAAGAGAATCCTCAGCCAGCTATTTGTGACAATAGCAACAGATTTCCTATTTATCCGAGATATAAAATACTTTTATTTTCCTAAATATTTCCCAGTTATGACAATTTAGGCAAATAACATTAAGAAAAGAAAAAAAAAACACCACTGTTAGAATTAATCTAGATGAAGTAACTCCCGGCTCACAAAAGTGAATTGAAGTCAGAATTCAAATCCAGGCAGGGGTGGAAAGCTTGAGCTGAAAACCACCAGCCTGGGGACCACAATCAGGACAGCCAGGGACATTTAAATGAGTAGATCGAGTGACTCTCGATGTGAGTCTCAATTTAAGCATGTAAGGCACCATCCATCCAGTCAAGGTGACCCAAGAGAGGCATGGCTGGACAGTGACTAGACAGCGAAAGTGACACACAGTGATTGCTTTGGGCTTTGTGAAGAAAGAATGGGCAGATGAAAAGCAGGTTACTGAATCAGTGTTGTCTATGGTAAGAAGTCTAAGAGCAGAGCACTGTCAGTGTGCAGTTGGAGCAGTCAGTAAGAGATACCCAGGTCCAGATCCAGGAGCGCACAGATTCTAAACCCTCGACATTATAGAACAGGAGTGCAGCCGGCATGTGCCAAGTGTAGACGTGCATGCACACAGGCATTCCATGCTGGCCAGGAGACATCTCACACCAAGCCCAACTACTGCAGCACTGGCCCAGAGACAGGGCAGGGCTACTGTGAGTGTCCTCAGAAACCAAAGCCAGGCACAGCTGGATACATCAGCCATACCCTTTCCCAGAGCAGTCACTCAGACTATCTCAGAAGTATGACTATCTCTAAATTAGTATAGAATTACCTAAGCTCACACAGGCAGAGAAAGCAGAAACGTATATGAGGGGCACATGCTTTTTACCCCCAGTACTGAGAATTGAACCAGGGCCTTAAGCAGGTAGGTAAGCAAGGTACCACTCAGCTCTGTCCACAGACCTATGGTTTAGTTGAGTGGTGTGGTGCATGTGTGCATGCGTGTGTGTGTGTGTGTGTGTGTGTGTGTGTGTGTGTGTGTCTGTGTGTGTTGTGTGGCTGCTGCTGTTGTTTTGATTTGGTTTTTACACAAGACTATGTGTTGCTTTTGAGGGAAATGAAATGTAAAATCTATGCCTTATTACAAGTTTTGTTTTTGAACTCTAGGCTGACCATGGTAGTGCATGTATATATCAGCACTTGGGAAGCAGAGGCAGGACAATCAACAATTCAAGGTCATCCTCAGCTATACAGTGAGAACAAGTTTAGGCCAGCCTGGGCTACATGAGACTCTAGCTCAAAAAAACTGAGAGGAGGCAAACAAAGAAAACATTGTGTATTTTTGACATAACTCTTAAACTACTGTATTTCCTGTGGTGGTATTGTGTTCCCCAAAATATTGTGCACTCTAATAAACTTATCTGGGGTCAGAGAATAGAAGAGCCACAATATTAAACATAGAGGTTAGGCAGTGGTAGCACACACCTTTAATCCTAGCATTCCAGAGGCAGAGATCTGTCTGGATTTCTGTGAGTTCAAGGCCACACTGAAAACATCCAGGCATTGTGACTCACGCTTTAATCCCAGGAAGTGATGGCAGGAAGCAGAAAGGTATATAAGACATGAGGATGAGGAACTAGAGCCTGGTTAAGTTTTTAGGCTTTTGAGCAACAGTTCAGCTGAGATTCATTCTAGATGAGAACTGAGAGGCTTCCAGTCTGAGGAAACAGGATCAGCTGAGGAATTGGCAGGGTAAGGAAGCTGTGGCTTGTAATGCTTCTCTGATCTTCCAGCGTTCACCCCAATACCTGGCTTCAGGTTTGATTTTATTAAGACCTTTTAAGATTTGTGCTACATCAGTGCTGTGGATATCACTCTGTATAAATAAAATGCTGATTGGCCAGTAGCCAGGCAGGAAGTATAGGTGGAACAAGCAAAGAAGAGAATTCTGGGAACAGGAAGGATGAGTGAGGAGATGCTGCCAGCCGCTGCCATGAGTACCAACATGTAAGATACTGGTAAGCCATGAGCCATGTGGCAAGGTATAGATTTATAGAAATGGGTTAATTTAAGATACAGTTTAAGAACAGCTAATTAGAAGCCTGAGTCATTAGGCGAAACAGTTTAAATAATATAAGAGTCTGTGTGTTTATTTTATAAGTGGGCTGCGGGACTGCCAGGGCTTGGCAGGAGCTGGAGAGAAACTCTCCAGCTACTGTTTCCCAACCTCTTTGCTTTGCTTTCTTGGGCTTACAGGTTGTATACAGACTTCCCTGACTACATACTGACTTCCTGTAGGAGGATGGGACACCTGAGCTGTGTTTCTCAGATACTGTGGAGTTCTCTCTAAGCAGCTTTGGAGAGACAGGATTCTCCATTTCTTTGGTGCAGATTCACATCTAAAAAACAATGTTTGCCGGGCGGTGGTGGTGCACGCCTTTAATTCCAGCACCCAGGAAGCAGAGACAGGCAGATCTCTGTGAGTTCAAGGCCAGCCTGGTCTACAAAGTGAGTTCCAGGAAAGGCACAAAACACAGAGAAACCCTGTCTCGAAAAAAAAAAGATAGATAGATAGATAGATAGATAGATAGATAGATAGATAGATAGAAGATAGATAGATAGATAGATAGATAGATAGATAGATAGATAGATAGATAGATAAAAATGTTATCCAGTGTCATGGTGTCCTGTCCGGAGGACTGAACTCCTTGAAACCCAAAATGTTCCCTGAGAGCTTGGACTCTGGAGTCAAGGTCTCACCTGACCCCAGCTGGTGAAGGAACCTTTCTGTGCTTAAGTTCCTAAAGTGTGAAGGAGGGTTGAGAAGAAAAGCCCCAGGCAGAGATAAGTCCCAGCAAGTTCAGTGGCTCTCACGGGAAGCTGTGTGATCAGGGACATATCTCAGCCTCTCGGAGCCTCAGTTGCCCCTCAGTCCACCTCCGTCCTACAACTGAGACTCAGAAACCTACCCTCTCCATTCCCGGTAGGAAGACCAGCCAAGATGGTATGTGGAAACTCCAGGGGCTGTGCAAATGGCACTTCTTATGTTTACTGCGCTTTCTATTTTGTTCTGCAGGCCCAGGCAGGGTTGTGCTGCCTCATTTTTAGGGAAGCAAAGAGGTTCAGAGCTTCCAACTACTTTTGACATTGTCAAAACCAAAGAGTGACTCTGGCAGCATTTCAGCCCCATGGTGTGTACTGAGCCCGAGAACTTGGCAAGGCACAGCCATCTGGGCTTGCCCCTGCCATGACTGCTGAACTCTGTGACCAGGCTGCAGCTGTAGGCGTGGATGTAACTCCAAAACACTTGAGAGTTTTAAAATGCCATATTTTTACAGTTCTGGATCGAATAGAAACTGCTCTGCACATTCCCCCACCAGGTGTGAGCAGAAAAATGCCATCTCCGTCACCACAGCGACACCCTGCTTCCCTCCGTGGGTCTCACAAGATTCCCCCGCTGGTGGAGCATCACACATAGGTCACCTGCCCTGGTCCAAAGTAACTGTTGCTCTCTGCTGCTGCCATTAAGGCTGGCCCTCCAGCCTCCTGATGCCTGCTGTTCCGGGCAGCCTCAGAGAGTCCATGGCCTGGGTGATGACGAACATAAGCCCACGGACTCAGAACTGTAAACAAACTTTGTTTTCTAAAACAAGCTGTACAGGAAGACAGAAATATTGGAGCCTTGATAGCAAAAGGCCAGGCAGCCACTACAAAGGGTTCCCTAGTAGACAGCACAGGAGCTGTCCTCAGTGCCAACCAGTATCAAGATTAAACTGAAAATGTGAACGACCCACCCTCCCCGCCCTCCGACCTTACAAGTTAGCAAAGAAATGAACAGAAAACATAGTGCTTTCGAATATGATAAGTACCATACAAGGCCTGTAAGCATGCAACAAGGTAGTCAGTCTGGTCAGGTTGGATGTAAGCACCAGGATGGGATACTTTCATTTGGAGAGGTGTTTACTCCTGCAAAGACCTGAAATAAGTGAGAAATGGACTCAGGGATCAGGGATAGAAGAGGCCACTCCCAGGAAAGGCAGCTGTATGCTCAGAGGGAGCCCACCTTGCCGGATCCAGAGGCAGCAGGTACACCAGGCAAGCAGGGCTCTGTCCATTATGGCTAAGATTTGAGGCATCATCCTAGGTGCAGTAGGAAGTCTCTAGAAGGGTTCATATGAGTGGGGGTGTCTTTGAAAGAGCATCCACCCGCAGTAGAGAAAGAGAACAGGATTAGAGCAGCACAGAGACCAGCAGGTAAGAGGTTAAATATTCCAGTGAAGGCCAGGCCTGGCCCAGGGCCACAGGAATGGGATGGAGAGAAGCAGGGGATTCAAGAGAACCTCAGGAAGAAGAATGAGTGCACACGGCTTGGTGACTGGCAGGCTAAAAGAAACAACAGGGACAAAGGCAGCTTGAGTTATTCTTTCCCTGTGCAAAACAATATTGTTATTTACTGAGAGCAGATACGTGAGCCAGCTTGAAGAGCATATGGTAAATTCTGTTTGGGCCATTTTCATAACCCATCCACGTAGAGAAGCCAAATACAGAACTGGTAAACAAGGCTGGAGCTCACAATAGAGATCTGGACTCCACTGTTTCCTGGATGGTAAAGATAATCTATTTCAGGGGATTCCAAGAGTGGTATTAATTGAACAGTCAGCATTTTGCTTTTAACTCAAGGTGAGAGGTACAAAGGGCAAAGGGACTTAAAAACACTGTGTCATCCCATATGCCCAACGACAAGCAGACAGTTCTCTGCCTAACCCGGGGTCTCTACAGAAAATGCCTATGAAGCCAAATGCCAATGATTCATTTGGAGAACTGAATTGTGGCAGGCTGCCTTTGTTGCAGGCTCTTTTTCAGTTACCTAGTGATCAACTCTGATCTAAAAATATTAAATGGAAAATTCCAGAAATAAACAATTCATATGTTAAATTGCAAGCTATTCTGAGTAGTGAATTGAAGTCTCATGTCGCTCATGACTCTCATCCAGGATGTGACCCTCCCTTAGTCCATGGTAAACACACTCCATACACTACCTCCCCATTAGTTACATAACAACAGTCTTGGCTTCACCAACTATCCCAGAATATTGCAGTATTTGTATTCAAGTGACCTTGATTTGTCTCATTATGGTCCCAAGGCACAGGCGTAGTGATGCTGGCAGGTCTAAAATGTCAGAGAAGCTATAAGGGGAGCTCCTTTAAGGAAACAGATACAGGGCCATGACTTGATAAGAAAAGAAAGCAAGGATGTGATGAATTTATAAATAATATGACAAAGAGTCCATATATGGAATTGTGAAGGGAAAAAATGATCTCATTTCCCTGCGGTACTTCAAATTGCAAAAGCCACACAGCGTGAGCGGTGCTAAGGAATGGCATGTGAGTGGTGTACGTATTTACACACAAGTCAGTAATCGAAGGGGTTTTAGGAATCCACTGGGGCCATGGAAAATGGAGAGACAGTACTCAACAGCTTCTACATTTTGAAGCAATCGTATATAAAAGCCCCACGCATGCTACTGGTGATATCAGGACCACCATTGCCAGTAGCTGTGGATCAGCCTGCAGTTCAAGAGACTTATTTTCTGTTGTTATTGCTGTGTGTGACTTCACTCAATCCTCAAAACAAGTCTAGGGATTAGACAGGATAATCATCCCATTTTTACACACAAAAACACTAAGCGTCAGAAATATGGAACACCAGCGCGGGTGTGGTGCTACATACTTTTAATCCCAGCAGAGCAGGTGGATCTCTGTGAGTTTGAGGTCAGCCTGAGCTACACAGCCTTCCAGACCGGCCAGGACTACATAGTGAGATCCTGTCTCAAAGGGGAAAAATCACCAATCCCAAGATCAACTGAGCAGGGAATGCCCTGATGCAAACCCAGGCCTGTTTGGCTCCAAAATCCCACTTCCAATCTCCAGGCAGTGAGTTTCTAGGAAGTGACCACAACCTTTTCTTCCTGAGGTTTGGGAAGTAGGTTCCCAAGCAAAACAACTAATCACTCTGGCAAGGGCCCCATGATTCTGCCAATACTGTCAACTCATACTAAGAGATGGGGTCTAGAGAGATGCCATTCACAGAGAAAGTCTACTTTATGACTAGAGGGTAAAAGTGCCAAAAATTGCAATTTCTCCAGCACACTCTGGCACACTGTGGAGCCCAGGCCCAAAGACAAATCCATATGGTGCATCTTTCACACTTGCCCACATAGGAGCCGTGTAGGACAACAGACAGTAGTCTCGGTTACCATAATGCGGGAGTGGGAGAGTGCCCCTTCTTTGGTGTGTGTCCTGAGGCAGAGGACTTCATTTAAACCTTTGATTTTGTCGTTTGGCCAATGGGTCATTAGTGCTGTCACTCTGTACCAATAATGGTTGCCACGGGCCATACCATAAACTGGGGACGGCAGCAAAAGTGTTGCAGATAGTAATGCATTTCCCTCCTCGTGCCGCCTTGGCTGCACAGTAACTATGACGAGCCCCATTTGACAGATCATTTCCCGTTCAACAACTTGCCCAAGGTCAAACAGCCTGTAAAGGCAGAACTGAGACTCAAGTTGAAGCCATCTGAGAACAACTCACCCCAGCGAACCTCCCCGCTTCTGTGTGGAGTGAGAATTAAAAGGTGATGTATGCAAAGCCTGCCAGCACAGTGAGCGCATTCAGTTAATGCTATGGCATTAGTTTTATTATAGGTACCATTATCTAAACACTGAAGAAGATGATGACATTTAAAACCAAAGCACAACAGTACCACTCCGAAGAGTAGACTTCTGACCTTTTTAGAACTGTCTCGTGAAAAAAGAAACCCTATTTAGAAGACAGGATCTTACAGCTCAGCCGGCAGGGATGGCGCCTTTTTAAGCATCCCATTGACGCAAGCAGCTCTGTAAATGCAAAGGGAGCTGAATGGCCTTGTAGACCAGCTGCTGAGGGAATTCCCCATAAAAGTCCCTCACACCATTTAGATGCCGCCTCCAGGCTCCCTGGTACACGAATCCATGAGGTCTCTGCCTTCCTAGCAGATGAACTTAAATGCTACATCTTTTTGCAAAAGAGAAGAAAATAAATTTAATTAGAAAACCTCACATTGCAATGTGAGTCCTACTTTTAATGCTAGAACCAGTCAGAAGAGGAAGGCAGGGCACAGAGACCATGGGTGGGGTTTTGGATGCTCGGTCCACCTCAGGCTCCCCCTCAAAACACAATCCCTAATTATCTCATGGAATTTATTTCAACACACACACACATACACATACACACACACACACACACACACACACACACACACACACACACACACCTCTATAGAAAAGCAAACGTCTTCATGAATCTAAGAGGCTCTAACGATACTCATAGATAAGACAAAAAATCATATACCTTGGCAATTTATTTCCACAGTTCTCAAGGCTGAGAAGTTTAAGACCAAGGCATTGGCCAACTCATGGTGAGGGTTTGATTCTCAGGGGTCATAGCCAGCCCCTCCTCTCTGTGTCCACACATGATAGAAAGGACAAAGCACTCCTTTCTGCTCTTCTCAAGGACACTGGTCATTCGCTAACGACATCTTCTCCCAATACCATCACCCTGGGGATGGGGATCTCAGCGCATGAATTGTGAAGAACATAAGCATTCAGACTACAATATCAAAGGTTCTATCTTGTTAATCATCATATCACCACCACCCTAGATTCTCAATAAACACTGTTTGGATAAAAGAAAGACAGTGTCATCTCTATTAATAGCTTATCTAGAAAATCACCACCCTCTCTCTCTTTCACTGTCTCTACCCAGAAAGTCTACTCCTTTTTCAAGGTACCTTGTCATGTTCATGTCCCCAGTCTGCCTCATTTCTTGTATGTCTGTAGTTTAAGAGTTGTTACATTCCATTAGAAGAGAAGTCCCTTGAGACAAAGACCCCAAGGTCTTATAATAGCTGGCATATTATGGCGCAGGGATCATGAATGAGCCAATGAGTGAGCCATTAGTACCACCCCTTCATTCATTGGACTGTCCTCCTAGAGGACAGAGACATACTCCACCAAGTGATCTCTACTACCTTCCCAAATTACGCAATAGTGGTAGGAGCACGTGGTGACCTCTGAGGGGTCAAACCACAGGCTACGGAAATGTTTGTAACCTTCACAGAGGACTCAGTCCTAAGTGCTGCTGATGTACTCTTTTATCATTGGAGGAAATTCTACATCTCAGTCAGAGAACACAAAGAAGAGGGCTCCTCACTCAACAAACTTCCCAGCTGCCCCTGAACTCTGTCCTTGGCATTTCCAGACCTCAGTTAAGAATCGCTCCTTCAGTGTGAGAATCCAGCCTCTCAACCTTGCTCCCTGTGAAGGTCTGAGAAGTTGGCAGAAGGCACATCAGTGTTCCTTTCCTGTCGCAGTCTGGGATGGGGAGGGCAGGTACCTCAAGGTTTGACATTCTATCCAGGCATCGTACACAAAAGGAAAAGCATGTGCATCAGACGCACACCAGTTGGGCTCCATCATTTCCTAGCTCCATGATCTGTGCAAATATCAGCCTCACTGAACCTCAAATGAACCTGTAAGAAAAGACAAAACCTTCTGCATGACATCCTGGCTACAGGTCATGAATTTACCCAACCCTAGGGGCCACATACGCACTCAGTGCCGGTTACCTGGCATGGCTGCCGTTTCTACCCACCCATCTCTGCCTCACCCACCTACTCTAACTACAGCTCCAGCCCCCAGCAGGTACTCCATACTAAAGTCCCCCACATTTTCTAATGTTGGTTTCTTCCATCTCTGCTCCATACTCAGGCTTCTTCCTGGGCTCGGCCAGCCCACAGACCCAGAGAGAAAAGGCTGGAATCACCCAAGCCTGAGTGGGCATGCAGATCTGCCAACAGGTGAGGCTGATCAGGTTGTCCTCTGCCTCTGAGCTTCCCATTAACACAATCAGTACAGGCCTCTCTCTCAGTGCCACAGGGAGAATTGAGCAGACACATCCTTCTGTACAACCGCTGGTAGTTGTCTTCCTCAGACGTCTCTTCAGATGGAAATAAATGACCAAGGAAGGCATCACAGGAAAAGCCAACACTGAAAGAGAAAGAAACAGAGCAAGGGGCACGCTTTGTCACAAACAGCACTTTCTCCTTTCCTAGTTTTATTTCCTCCTAACAAACACCTATGTTTGAAACAATGAGATTTCCCAAAAAGCAGAGAATAAATGTTCTGTCCCATAGCCATGAGGTCCAATTGCTGGTGAGCTGGATGCTGCCACTGCTTTGGAAAGAAAGAGGGGTCTTGAATGATCTGAAGGCCTTCCTGAGCATGTGACCTTCCTGGGCAATGTGGCCTCTCTGAGCAGTCCTGAAACCCAAGTGGGGTTTTGTGAGATTTTTAAAATTGTTTCCATAAAGAGAGACTGGGCCTCATAACTGTGACTGTCCTCCAACACACAGCCATCTCCTCAAAAGCTCCCCTCCTGCGGATCAGCCGGTGCATTCTGGGGACAAGAGAGGCCTTGGAATCAGCCAGCTCAGTCACTTGCCACCTGGATGGACTTCAACAGATCGATTTTTCTTTGAGCCTCAATCTTCCACATCGGTAAAAGAGAATTCTAACCGGGGATTCTAAGGACCAGAAAGCCAATAGACCAAGCACCAGACACACAGGAGGGCCCTGCTAACACACAGGGGTTGTTATTTACCGCGGACCACAAAAGTTGAGAGGAGGGGATGCCATCCGAAGAGGAAGATGCAAAGAAAGATGAAGCCACAAGCAAGAGAAGAAATCCAAAGGATGCCCTGCCTGCCAGGGAGATTTCAGCTTGTGCAGCACTGCCGTGAAGCGGATGGTGATGTGGAGATAATTAGAAGGTAATTTCATGTAATACAAAACCAACAGCTCCGTTTTTACAGAGCAGAGGGTGAGAGGTGACTTGCATGGGAGGCCAAATACAGTCATCACCCCAACTACCTAGCAACAGCCTCTCCTCAGTCTCAGGGTATGACACCCCAACACCCTGGCTCACCAAGAGCCTCAGGCAGGGAAAGAAAGTCTGCTGGCCCATAAAGGCGACAATCAAAATGCCCAGAGAAGAGGATGTCTCTTTGGTTATCAGGTTATTTAATTTTTCAATTTCCCTTCCCTGCCTTTTATGACCCAAACAGCCCCTACCTCAGCACAGACAGAATCCATTCATTGTTCATTAGCTGACCCATTTCTAAGTTCTATTTCCTGTATAGATGTGAATACGAGGCTGAGACACCAGTGGCAAAGGGGAGGTCTGGTTTGCTCTCGTGCTCCATCCAGGAGGCTCTTCTCCCTGAAGATACTAACAATAACCAGGTGTGTTCTGCCCACTCCTCACAGCCTGGTCCTCTCACCGTACACACTCCCTTGTCTCCTCCCCAGATAGCTAAGATGCCTATAGGGGCTCTGAGGAAACCCAGACCTGTGGCCTCTAGAAACCGTGAAAGGGAAATATCGATGTGACACCAGTCTAGATCCCTCAGGAAAGGGTGGCCCCTGGGTGTCCTTGCTGAACACCAGGCTCACGTGGCCCTAGCCTCATCTCTTGTCTCTTTTGCTCCATCCCTCAGAGCGGCACCCAGAGTTCCAGGCCCAGGTCTTCCTGTAGCTGTGTGATGTATCTGAGAATGTGGGCAAAGCGGAGCTTGAGTCATCACTGTGTGCTGTGACTTGGGCGATTCTGTCGTCTTCTCCGGCACTTAGTTTCCTAATGAGCAAATAAGACTTTCAGGGGATCACAGGGAGAGGAAAGGAGATGACAAATGTCCAGTGTCCTAATACCTGCCACCTGAATGAGGATAACTTCCCACCAGATGCCCACACTGCCCACTAGGCTAGATGTGGGCAATAACAAGGGAGAAAGGGAGATACTCCCAGCTTCAAAACATTTTTCTCCCGTGTTAATATACCAATAACAGATTCGCTTGTGTCAACAAGCGCTTATTACAAATGCAAATCACCCCTGCAGCGTGCTTATCAATTCTCACCTAGTATGAATTATTTAAGTCAGATGAATGCCTTTCAAGCCCGAGGTTTCAGTCTTGTGATTATAGTGTAGAGAAAGGTTATTCAACGCCCTTTCTAGGAAGGAAGAGTTTCAGGGAGAAACACTGAGCAGCCAGAGCTTGGTAACTGGCAGGCTAGAAGTCAGTCCTGGGCTGCAGAGGGAGCAGAAGGGGAGAGGGAGGGGAAGAGCCCCAGGAAGTGAAGCAGAAGGCCACTACATGCACTCAAGACCCACTCTGTCACTGTGCCTTTGGCTCTGGTGGCAGATGAAATGCCACTGACAACCAGCAGGCCAGCTGCCTTTGGCACATTGGCTCTGGACTGAGGCATCAAGGCACATTTGTCAGGCTGGCCTGTCAGACTTGCCTGGTTCAGCCAGATGTCTCAGTCTCAGACAGCCTCTTTCTGTCCCCATCCAGAGCAGGTACCTTCCCTACAGAATCCTGCTCTGTCCCCTGCTGAGATGACATAAAAAAAAGGGACGAAAAGGAAGAGAGGGGAAGGATCTAGTGAGATGAAGACATATCAAAGCAGGTCAGACTCCTATTCATTTCCTCCCACTCAGCCATCCTGCACCCACCCACCCCCACCCCCGACTGACCGTATTTCCACAGCCAGGGATGGTACGCTCACTCACCATTGCTATTTCCTCAGCATCCTGCATGGATGTGGCATTTGCTCTGTCTTCTTCCGAAGCCATGGGATTTGAAACAACAGATGTATGGGCAGATTTCAAGCAGAACAGGCAGGGCCAACCCCAACTAGTACAATGAAGAGACAACGATCCAAAGAGTTTCACCATCCACAGATTCCAGTGGCTAGTGAGGACCCAGGCCTAAGAACCAAGTCTCCATCCTTCATCCCAAGGCAGTGTGTTAGAACTCAAACCCTTTTGAATTGTGTTTGTTTCTTTGTTGTGACAGTATCCTACTATGTAGTCCAGGACTGCAGAGATTCACAATCCCCCTGCCTCCCCTATTTAAATGCAGAGATTACAAAGAATGAGCCATCACAGGACTCAGATCTTACAACAAAACTTTAAGCGACTGTGGCAAATGTACCTCCAAGCTGCGGGCAAGGATGCAGGAAACGATGCTCGCAGCCCAGCCACTGCCAGTGACTCCTCAGGACGTTATTTTTAGAACCATCCCCTCTGTGTCCCCTCTATTACCCCACTGTCAAACCAGGGGTGCGTGGACAGTCTTCCAACACATTGAGTGTATGTGTGCATGTGTGTGGCATGGAGGAAAGTTAGTGGGGAGGGGTGCCGGGGGGTAGGGGAGAATCCCTGAACCATCTCAGTCATCCACCGAAACATCCCATCAAACGTCCTGAGTCTCTGCCGGACCCAAATAACCTCCACTATGAGCTTTGCTGCTAGAAAACCTCGGGGAGGCCCTTCCCTTCCTCATCCTAATCAGTGCTCTGTTTCCTGAGGATCAGTTCCTCCACTCTTAAAGGGCAAGTATCCCCTGGCCACACTCAGCCATGGTACCAGGCAAGCAGATGCCAACAGCAAGAGTCAAATACAAGGATGCCTTGGTGATTGGCTCAGGACCCTCTTCTTGCAAGAATTTGGGCCTCAGAGTGCACAACTAGCCTCAGAAGAAATGTATTCTCTAGGCAGGCACATAAGAAGAATTATTGCAGGAGGACCAGAGTGGGCCTTGAGAGCTGAGGCCAAGACTGCTGCTCAGGACCCAAAGAGCTGTTTTGACTAAGATCCTTCTCTTCCTCTAAGCATCTGCTCTCTGTTCCTGATGCTGAGCATCAGGAACAGAGACTTCTTCACATAAAGTCCAAAATTAAAAAAGGCATGCATCATGTGACAATGATTCTCAAGCTGGTTGTTGTGAGCATTTCTTCCATTGCCTTAGAAGAAAAGGCATGGTTACAGGACATGGCCTGTTCTGGCTCCATAGCCTCCATTACAGGAGTCCTTGCCAGGGCCACCCTCATAGGTCCCAGGAAGTTGCCACTGCACTAGGTCTGCACAATGTCCCCAGTTCTAGTTGTTTCTCCCATACTCCCTCCCTCTGTCCCTCCCTCCTTCACCTGACCCCTCCTGTTCCCAACCCCACCCATCACCAGTCCACCTGCAAAATCTATTTTATTTCCCCTTCCCAGGGAGATCCATGTGTCCCCCCATTGTTGATGTAACCAACCATCTTATTAAATAAGAAACACAGAAACAATGTAAAAGAGAAAGCCAAGAGGTCAGAGCTCAGAGCTAAGATCTCACCCTTCCTCCTGCTGTGTCCCAGCTTTCCCAAAGAGAGCTATTTCCTTGTATGTCAGTCGTTTCAAAGTCATTCTGCCTTCTCATTGGCTGTAAACCCAAACACGTGACTGCCTCGTCACTGTCTGTATGTACAGCCCTCTAGGTCTTAAAGGTATATGTCTCCAATGCTGGCTGTATCCCTGAACACACAGAGATCTATGGGATTAAAGGCGTGTGCCACCACTGCCATGCTCTTTCTATGGCTCTAATAGCTCTGACCCCTGGGCAACTTTATTTATTAACATACAATCAAAATCACATTTCAGTACAATTAGAATACTACCACATTTCCCCTTTTCTATTTTAATAAAAAGAAAAAAAAGCAAAAGGTTATAACTAACAAAAGAAAAACTATATACAAAAGTACAATAACTATATACAATATATACAAGTAATGAATACCTAAACAGGTATTTGACAAATCAGAGAAAGTAATTCCATTATCTATCCTATTTTGGTAAATCCAAGATGTATCTAATGCACTTTCTATCCTAATTAATTTTCAACTATAACTAACTAATTTTCAACCATAACTAACTAATCTTCAACTCCCTCAGAGACCCAAGAAGGAAATAATATTAGCTAACAAAAATAAAAACAGGAAGTGCATGCAAGAAATTTCCAAAAAATTTGTGAGTTGACAGAAACAGCCAGCTGCCTGGGCAGTCACCTGAGGTTTCTCCGCAGTGTTGGGGCATCATCTTCAGCCTATAGGCTTAGCGTATCTGACAGACTCATTTGTGAAGTAGGATGTACACAGGTCAACAGTTCAACCTCACATTGGGTGAGAGCAGTCCATGTACCAGAAACGCCTGAATTCCACTAGTGTCCTGTCATGATTCAGGATTTTAAATTCTGGAAATTGTTGGCAGTTTTTGAGTTCAGCTGTCCATTCTTCTTGGCTGTGTATATATGGCTTCATCTCAGCATCCCTTCTTCTCCACATCCCTCTATTAAATGCCAGTCTACTTTTGAGAGGCATGAGCTTTCAGCTGCTGTTCCATTGCACAACAGAAGCCATTGGCCCTCTGCCTGTTAAGCTGCCTTCGAGGAAAAGGGCACTGTACCTTTTCCGGATTGCGAAGGCCACTTCAGGGATGGGGCCATATTGTCCTGGCCTCAGAAGATGCCTTTCGATAAAGCCATAACCACGCTTGTTTTGGCAAGAATCAGTAGTCCTTTGTTTCGTGTTCTGTCTGTCCATTTTGTACTGTTGATTCAAGGATACTTTGTTGTCCAGTGGCTAACTTTTGCCACAATGAAAGTTGACTCCATATGCAGTTTCTTCAATGCCCATATTTTCTCTGAAGTAGATTGGTACTGCCAGGAGCCAACATGTCTCAAAAAAGAAAAATTTTCTAAGTTATTAAAACATTTTAAATGCCATATTCTGTAGATCTCTGAAGGGTTTGAAGATGACCTGTCTAAAACATCTCTGCTCAATTTTTAAAAACATATCTAATATGACTACAAGTTCCATTGTAATGTCTAACTACTAACTTTCATTTCTTTATATCCTAATAGTTGGTAATAATAACATTCAAGGATCAGAAAATTGCATTACATTGTTAAATGAATGGTATAAATACAATTAGAAATATACATAAAGCATTTTCTAACAATATCAATTTCAAATTTGTTTACAATATAAAACAATCCAATCCAATGTAAAGTATTTAAAACTAGTAATTGTCTTTTTCTTCTCTGAGCTCTGACCTCTTGGCTTTCTCTTTCACATTGTTTCTGTGTTTCTTATTTAATAAGACAGTTGGTTACATCAACAAATGGCGCCCAACGGCTCGAGTTTCCACCTTAAATCTGAGAATATTTAATAACCAATTCTAAACAGAGCCAAAACCAGGTTCCTGCTTCTTGTCTCATACGGGCAGCTAGACGCTGCAAAACGCGTGTTTGAACACTGGCGGGTTCCTGGCGTGTGCATTTGACCAGCAGTATGGTGGAAATGAGGTGTCTGCCAGCGGTACATTAAGCTGTGTGGTAGAGTTAGTCTTTAATAGTATTTAAAAAAAAAAAAAAAAAAGAGGTTTCTGGGCTACACACTGCTTTGATAAAAGCTTAGACCCACTATTTCTGAGACTTGATGACTCCCAGAGCTGGCGGAAAACGTACCACTGCCATGTTGGGAAGCTGAAGTGGGCGGAGCCAGCAGCCACAGCACCTTTTCAGTCTTAGAATGGTGCAGTTTAAAGCAATAGGCTCAAGGTAATATAAAAAGTAAGCCACGTAAAGATGGCTACCACACAGAGAATCTGGATTATGTTGTCTTTGATATTCGTAATTGAAGAAAAACATTTGATTACAAAAGCTGTTGAGTTATGCCAAAATGTATATTTTAAAGGTACCTTGACTTCAAAATTTGGATTTAAGGATATGTTGCTTTGGAAAAGAGGTTCTGCTTTGTTTCCACAGAAAGCCAGAGGCTGTGGATTTGTTCCAGATTAAGATACATGAGGTTTCACCAGCCAAGACCCCCTGAAAGGTCTCCGATGATACCATGGCCCAGATGATCCAACATCCAGAGCGGTTTCAAGGCAACTGGTTCACACAATACAGCCCCACGGACTACCCCATAGGCCTAAAATTTTCTTTGCGTCCCCATAAGATACAGCGCCCCCCTCCAGCAGGAAGTAGTAAGAGATGCTACGCCCAAATTCCCAAATATACCAAGCTGGCTTTAGAGATGGAATTGGCTCACTCCCCCTCTAAACCCAGACATATTGCTTTAAAAAAAAATGGTTAAGAGATCCTTGTGTCCCAAATCAGAAGAGCCCTCTGGTGTGGGACAGAGAAAAACCAATATTTTTATTTAAAAACAGGTTGATTATAAATGTGATCTCTTTCTAAAAAAGAAAAGGGGATATGATATAGATATATAGGAGGATATGGAGATGATAAGATAAAAGGGTAGATTAATGAACCTACTTTTAAAGAACAACTTGTTTAAAATGTTTTGCATTGGTATAGATTTTAGTTTATGTTTAAAATGTTTTACATTGGTATAAATTTTAGTTTATTGATACAAACTTGAAGTTAATTTTGTTATACTGTACATATATATTTCTATTCTTGTTTGAGGTATTATGTTTATGTAACTCATTTAAAATTGTAATGGATAATTAAAAAATAAATTAATAATTAGTCACCTATGATAATCATATCTGTAGCCATGTTAGTTAAGTCTTCTAGGTATACATAGATATATTTTAGATAGAGAGGTAATCTTCAAACACTTCACAGACCTAGAGAATATGGCATTTAAATAACTTAAAATTCTGTTGACGTGAGACACAATTGCTCCTGGCTGCACCAATTGATCCGAGAGAATGTTGGGCTTCTAAGACATTTCCATTTGGAAGTTTGTCTTTTGGGCACAAAATGGCCTACTGGGCAAAGAACTGCCCTTGCCTTGACAGCTGACAGGACAAATGCAATGCTGTCCTTTCTGGACAAGCGGGACACAAGGAAAGTGACCACTGTACTCTGCCAAGACAGGGTAAGATGGTCTCTCAGAATTCCTGCTTCTGAAAATGGTCTGTCAGATACTCTAGGCCTGTAGCCAATTTGAATGCACCAACAATGCTGAAAAACATGAGGTGACTGTCCAGGCTGCCAGCTGTCTTGGTCTACTCTTGCAAGATTCCTGAAAGTTGCTTACATCCATCTACCATTTCTCAGGTACCATTATGTTCCTTCTCAGGTCTTTGATGTGGTTGAAGACTAGATAGTTGTAATTTCCTCAGTTATGATAAAAGATAAGTTAGATATAAAACCTTAAACTCACAAATATAAGATAGATAGGACATCTTTAATATTGTAACTATAATTCTTGCTCGGTAATTGTTTTGTTATACGTAATTTTACCATGTTAAAGTTAAAACCTTCCTTTTAAAAAAAAAGAAAAAAAGGGGAAGTACTGTGGATATTGCTCTATATAAATAAAACACTGATGGCCAGTGACCAGGCAGGAAGTAGGTTGCCAGGCAGGAAGTAGGTGAGACAAGGAGAGAGGAGAATTCTGGGAACCGGAAGGCTGAGGAGAGAGACACTGCAGCCACCGCCAGGATAAGCAGCATGTAGAGACTCTGGTAAGCCACCAGCCACGTGGCAAGGTATAGTTTTATAAAAATGGGTTAATTTAAGATAAAAGAACAGTTAGCAAGAAGCCTGCCACGGCCATACAGTTTATAAGTGATATAAGCGTCTGAGTGATTATTTTATAAGTGGATTGTGGGACTGCGGGGCTTGGGGAACCTGGAGAGAAGCCCTCCAGCAACACCCCATAGCTCTCCTTGTTACTTAGCCTCTCTGGGTCTGTGGATTGTAGTGTGATTATCCTTTACTTAACAGCTAATGTCCACTTATAAGTGAGTACATATCCATGTTTTTCTTTCTGGGTCTAGGTTGACTCTCTCAGAATGATATTTTCTAGTTCCATCCATTTGCCTGCAAATTTCATGATGTCATTTTTAAAAAAACAGCCAGATAATATTCTGTTGTGTAAATGTACCTCTTTTTTAATCCATTCCTCATGCTGTGGTGGGTCTGGGAAACCAACTCAACCACAAAACCTTTGATCCAAAACCTGTCCTGCCTACAAGATGTGTTGAGGCAATGGTGGCTCAGAGCTTGTGGGAGTGGCCAACTAATGACTGGTCTAACTTTAGGTCCATACCATGAGGATCCATGTCCAGCACTGCCTGGATGGCCAGGAACAGGAAGCTGGATGGACCAGAGGCCTAGGGTAGAATCAAACATGACTGGCAGAAATAAAAAAAAGTCAATGAAATTATTCCTAGTAATATTGTGCTATAATCATCATCAGAGAGGTTTCCCCCAGCAGCTGATGGAGGCAGATGCAGAGGTCCACAGCCAATCCTTAGCGGAGCTCAGTGGACTTCACAGAGGACGGGGAGGGAGGATTGTAGGTGCCAGATGTCAGGTGTTCTGTGTTGTGTGGGTCAGTTAAAGAAAGAAGGTCACTCCAAGACGAATTTTAGGATCTCTGTGGCAGCAGAGAGCCTCTGATGGACTGAACCTGGAACAGCCATTCAAAGGCGTATTTATTGACGGTTACACAATGTTATTTTTTGGATAAACAAGTTCCTCATACCAAAGCCCTGTTCTAATCCGTATGTTCTTCTGAAGGAAAGCGCCACATGCCACCACTTTAGTCCTTACTGGGTACTGTTCAGTACTTACTGGGTACTGTTTGCAGTACCCAGTGATTCAAGAGCTCCAGGTGTGCCAGGACCATCTTATGACAAAAGTGTTAAAAAGGCTGAAAAGCTGCTTCAGAAAAACAACTCTACAAATCACAGAAAATGATCACTGATCTCCACCATGATTTCTTCAAGGTCAAAATAATTCTAGAAATCAACTATTCATTCTGATGTTCACCTTAGATACAGTGAAAAGCACCTATTCTGTTCTAGTGTTTCCCCTAGATACACTGCCTCTGCTAGGTTCCTGTAACAACCCACAGCATCAACTAAGCAGGGCTCACAGAGATGGAAGCGGCAACCACCGAGCCTGTGTGGGTCTGCGCTAGGTCCTCTGCATGTATGTTTTGGTTGTGTATCTTGGTGTGCTTGTCCTGGACCACTGACACTCCAAACAATGGGAGTGGGGGTGTCTCTGACTCTTCTGCCTGCACTTGGGACTCTTTTCCTCCTACTGGGTTGCCTCATCCAGCCTTGATATGAGGGCTTGTGCCTTGTCTTATTAAAACTTGTTATGCCATGTTGGGTTGATATCCCTGGGAGGCCTGCTTTTTTTTTTTAAGGGAGAAATGGAGGAGGAGCAGATCTAGGGGAGAGGAGAGGTGGGAGGGATACAGGGAAGAGAGGAGGGAGGGGAAACTGCAGTCAGTATGTAATGTATGAGATAAGAATAAATAAAAAGAAAAATAAAATAAAATAAAGAAGAAAAGGCATGTAATTCTCAAACATCATTTTTACCAAATTTCAACCACAATTTAAAAGATAACTCACTTATAAACAATAGACAAAAGGTTGGGAGCAACTCAAATACAATAGATGAATGGATGAGCAAAATGAGGTATTTATACACAATGAGATGGATACCCAAGCATGAAAAGGACTGTCATTCAGACCTCTGGCTAAACCTTGAGAATATTATGCTAAGTGAAATAAACCAGACACAAAGGATGAGTATGCTGTGATTCCATTCAGACGAGTGACCTAGGACAGGCAAAGTCAGGAACAGGAGTGGAAACCTTCAGGGAGGGAGAGTGCAGAAGTAATGTTTAACAACGTGGTTTCTGCTCATGACCACGGAAAAGTTCTGGAATGCGATAGGTGATGGTAACACAATGGTGGTGTTCTGCCTGATGTCCCTGAATGCACACTTAAATGACGAAAATGCTAACCACTGTGTTATATGTGTTATGTGACTACAAACAATGAAGTGTCTGCCAGCATTCCCAGGGCTTTATGGAGAAGAGTGATAAAGAAGAGAAGCAGGAGCCTGGCATCAAATCTCCAGGAACAGGGGCACTCCCAAAGTCTAGGGCCACCTCTCTACGGGAAGTGGGACAGCATTCATTATTGCCCAGAAGTCACTACTGTTCTCTGCCCTCCTCAATTGTACCATGTCTGTTCCCAAAGGAGTCTGCATTTTAAATAAATTTGTAAGTCCTTCCTTTCTTCCTCCCTTCCTTCCATTCATTCATTTATGTATGTATGTATGTATTTATTGCTTTTAGGGACAAGGTTTCACTGTGTAGTAGCCTTAGATGTCCTGGAACTCACACTGTAGACCAGGCTGGCCTCAATCTCAGAGATCTGTCTGCTTCTGCCTCCCGAGTGCTGGGATTAAAGGTGTGTGTCAGCATGGCCTGCAGTTCCTTCTTTCTTGATCTGCACCCACAATACCTCCAAGTAGAAGACAGATGCCAAATTAATTATCATCCCAAGGCCAAGGTTAAACTCAAGATTGTTTCTAAGTCAGTCCTGGACCACTGACACTCCTGGCTAGCAACTGAGCATTAAAACTGACCTTGGCGGGGAGGTTCTTTTTGATTTCCAGATGTCATGGCTTCTGAACTGAACCTGACGTGCCCACACTCATTGGCATCAGGTGCAGACTTTCCCTCTGACTCTCAGAAATGACGACCATTACAGATGGGGCTGCTGAGGCGGATGTCCCTTGGCTGCTTTGAAACCGTCTCACATGACTTTTACCTAGGTCTTAACAGCTGCAGCAGGGAAATGAGGAGCTCGTCCAATTAATTTTTATCTCACTTATCTAGGCAGCCGCCTGAATTCTAATCTTCCCTTTGTCCGGGGAGATGCTCTGTGATTGGAGAAATCAGACATGGCAAGAAGAGGCTCCAGAACCTTTCGTGAAATTGTCTGATCTGCTTCAGTACGCACCCTGTGCCGTCTCCATGTCTGACTCTCACACTTGTTCCCCAGAGTGTGTCATCTTCAGACCCACAGGACAGTGCCACCCGAGAAGTCACGGTGTGAGGTACCCCACAGTGTCTGAGACCCAGCTCAGACCCACTGAGTCAACATCTCTCTTGCACCACCCCCTCCCTGGAGATGTGTGTGTATCTCCCCCGAGGCTGCTGTAACAGGTTTCTACAAATTTGGTGGACATTTTAGAAGTCCAAAATCTGTCTCCCTGGGCCAGAATCAACAGAGTGGCTGAGCCACGGGCCTGGCTCTGTCTCTAAGGGAGAAGGTGACTCTCTTCTCCCCCAGGGCTGCCGGAGCTTCATGGCTCTGGCCGGATTCTGCCCTCAGTCACACACTAGCTTCTCTCTAAACTGACGGGTCTCAGCGCTTCTCTCTCTCTCTCTCTCTCTCTCTCTCTCTCTCTCTCTCTCTCTCTCTCTCTCTCTCTCTCTCTCTCTCTGTGTCTGTCTGTCTCTCTCACTCCCCTTCCCCCTCCCTCCCCCCTCCTCTCTTCCTACCTCAGGCCCCCCATTAAGCACTTTAGTGACTATATTTAGGACCCACCCAGTTAATCCAAAATAACCTGCTCACGATGGCCTTTATTCAAATCACATCAGCAAAGACCCTTTAGACGGCAGTAACTCGTCAGGTTGCAGGGCTTAGGGTGGGACCTTCCAGGCAGCCTTGCTCCTGTTGGTCACAGCTAGGCCTCTTAAAGGAAAGGAAGCCTGCTTTCACACACTGATCAGGAGATGACCAGTCTACACGGATGATCCCTATAGACACTACCTCCACACAGGAATGAATCAACCGGGACAAAACTGTCCTCCAAGACCTATTTTCAGCAAAGGAGCACTGACATTTCTGGCTGCTGTGTGAGCCAAAGCCTGTGGAGTTTTATACCACCACTGACCCAGAAACATAGCCCTTTCCCTGAAAGCGCCAGTCAGTCAAACATTCCCAGTTCTACGTTCTACCAGACGCTTGCACAGCGGTCCTCAAGGGTGTGTCCTGATCCATCTGATCCATTCCTCAAAAAAGGCAACTCCACTGAGTCTAACCATCACCCACATTGCGGAAGTGCCACCAAGGCCAATCATCCCCCCCTCCCCCGCCGTGCCCCACCCCAATATACACTGTGATCATTCAAAGAAGTTTTTGAGAAGTACTCAGGCACAGATCCACCCAGAACAATTCAATCCGATCCTCTGCTCGGCCAGCCTTGAGAACTGTGCCCAGGGAAGTGAGCTACGAGGACATAACAGAGCGGGGTAAGCCACTCATTACACTCAGCCTGCCCTCACTGCTGCCCCGTTCACAGTGTGCTCAAGAGCCCCTCTTCACAGGATGGACCGCACCTGCAAAGCACCAGGTAATTATAAAAGGGTTGTGGAAAAACTGTCTCAAAAGAGTTCCAGTCCCCAACTGTGAGCACCCACACACAAATCACAGCCTCTCATCCATGAGCATCTGCCACAGAGAACAAAGCCATGCTCCAGCCACCGCATCCGCCGCCACAAATCACATCCTGCCTCCTGAAGGCACACGCACTCTTCTTCTCTACCTTCAGCTCTGTTAGTACGCACCACACGTTTCCTTCAAGACCTGTAACTTCAAAGTAATAAAGTGGAAAGGGAAGAAAATCCAATGTATTTAATAAACTGAAATACTCGCTATTTCCTTGGCTTTAAATATTAAAAGGTTTGGGCATTTCCCTCCGTGGCCTTGTCCCATGGTGATTAGGTTTTAGCTCAGAAGCCCAGAGGTGAAGTGGACACAAATCAACAGCTCTGCAGGAAAGGGGCGGAATAAGGGGCAGGCCCCACAAGAAGAGGGGGCCTTTCTCACTCAGGGAAATCGTGTTCCATGGAAATTACATCATCTATAACTCATCTTATGCATTATCAGATTCCGAACTACACAAGCTATTCTTCAGCTCTGCAAATAGCAGCTAACTGATAGCAATACAAAATAACCCTTGTCAAAGAGTAGACAAATTCTGTCCTGGTCATTAAAGACTCAAATTACTTTCCTTCCACTTAGTCGAAATGGGGGTTTGCCTTCATTTGCATATTGCCAACAGCTTTACTCCATATAAATTTGTGCTTTTTAATTTTTTCTTCTAAACCAGTTATAACATCATAATAAAATGTGAACCATATGCTCATTCCTACAATGGTTCAAAATGTCATGACTTATGCTTCCTTGGAAATGACCTTTTAACACCAAAGATGGCAAGGTCCACGGTGACCGCTCTAATCCCTCCAACACCCAGGAGTGACAGGTCAGAACAGACAGGTCTTCCAAAGCATCCCAGGTACCTATACCTGATTGTTCCTGGTTCCTTCCTCTCCCAAGGAAGCAGTTCAGTCCCTAAGACTCTAAACTGCCTTGTGTCCACAAAGCTGAATTCAGATGCAGAATGTGTTAAGGGAGACAAATTCTCCTCCCTGGAACCCTGACTGAGAAGAGATCTGACTCCTCGAACCGATCTCTTCTACTAGGGCCTGTGGAGCCATTTATAAGCGCCCAGCACATCTGTGGGTTCAGGAAGGGCTGTCAGGAACAGCTGCAGTGACACTTTACGCAGAACCCCCAAAGACAATGAAAGTAACAGAGCAAAGGGAGGGCTCCCCAAATGAGAGGACAATGAACTATAGAGGAATTACAGAATTAACCTAAGTACCGAACAATCACCTAGGTAAATTATAATGAAAACCTTTTGTTTATTAGCACCAATCTCTTGCCACTGAACTGTTTTATTATACATCTTTAATTAAAAGCTATATATGGGCTGGGGCGATGGCTCAGAGGTTAAGAGCACTGACTGCTCTTCCAGAGCTCCTGAGTTCAATTCCCAGCACCCACATGGTGGCTCACAACCATCTATAATGAGATCTGGCACCTTCTTTCGTATAAATAATAAATAAATAAATCTTAAAAAAAAAAGCTATATATGTAACTCCACTGTTAGCACGTCTCTGCTACCATTTCCTTAAGGTGTTGAGCTTTTACCTCTGTTCATGCTGGCTCAGTGACATGGTAGGTAGTATGGTTGTGGACCTGTTCACTTTAACATTGTAAAAAGCCTGAGTCAGATTTTAATATTGTAAAACCTTGGGTCAAATAATTCAAAGCCTTAATGCAGATGCAGTAGAATAAAGAAATGATAAAGAGCTGTTTGCATTTAAAACAACAAAAACTTGTGAAAATTGTAGAAGACCAGAATCATGTTCCAAGCTTGTTTGCCATAATTTTATTGAAAACATTATTCACTGCTGTTTTGAAGTATGGAAATATCGGCCACTTAGGATTTCAGTTGGGGTGGTCAGAGCCTATACATCTGTGTTCTGCTTCTTACACCACTGTTCTCTCGATGTTTGCATAATCATAAGGACCTCAACACTTGAATACATAGTCTACAAATTATAGAGTAAAGCTGGTAGCCTTGAAAATGTCAATGTGATATGTATCTGTAGATAAATATATATAGTGGTCTTTCAGGACTGTCACAGTTACACTTTATTTACAGAGCTAATGTTTGTTCTAAATTTTCAGAACCCTAGAAGAGAGCTTTATACAATTACTGATTTGAATTTCTCTAAAGTGTATGTTTTTGTATCTAGTTATATTATTTTAAAAAGTGTTACTTTGTAAAAATTGTACATAAAGTATTGTATAGTTTATACTGTTTTCATCTTGTGTGTGGTTACTGCCTAATGCTTTTCAAACTTGGAGCATTCACTATGATTAAATAAGGTCTCAAAATGTAAATTTTCTGTTAATAAAATTAAATATTTTAATGATTTTTTTCTTAAAAAAACTTGGTTCTATCAATCTTCTAATCACCAAAACTATAAGTAATTCATCAAAATTAAAAGCGTTCAAAATTACTGTCTTGTCAAAACTATCTGTGCCTCCTACACACTGTGTTTTAATTCTGTTTGTATGGTTGTGTTGACCTTAATTCTCCCGCCCTCTCTGAAGTTACTCTTACTGCTTTCATGACATGAGTTCTAGCCACGGCCTGGCCATCACTAACACAGTCAGCCCTGCAGCCAGCTAGTTCTTCAGTCTTTACCCCTCTTTCTGGGTAAGAAGGAGAGAGGAGAGGAGAGAGGATTTAAGTTTAAGTAACACCACAGCACCTCCCTTCAACACCCTCGGAATATCTACCATCTAGCTCTCTGCTTTCTCCTCAGTTATCACCTCCTTCCTGTCTGCCCGTCATCCCTTCCTTTTTATTATAGTTGTTTTATAAGAGTTTTCTTATGTTAATGGTGCTATGGTACCACAAAGCCAGTACCACCAAACCCTAATTTTTTTTAATCTTTGTGTGTTATATACTCGTCTGGGCAGATGTTCTTGCCAGAAAGCTACATCAAGTGTCCTCCTCCTCTATCTATCCCCACCTAGTTTTTCAAACACCTCTCACTGAGCTTACAGATTCAGTCAGACTGCCTGGACAACAGGCCTTCAGGATCTGCCTGTCTGCTCCCCTCTTCTATAGTGGAATTACAGACACCCTCACCGTGAACAGCAGTGGAATTACAGACACACTCACCGTGAACAGCAGTGGAATTACAGACACTCTCACCATGAACAGCAGTGGAATTACAGACACACTCACCGTGAACAGTAGTGGAATTACAGACACACTCACCGTGAACAGTAGTGGAATTACAGACACACTCACCGTGAACAGCAGTGGAATTACAGACACACTCACCGTGAACAGCAGTGGAATTACAGACACACTCACCGTGAACAGCAGTGGAATTACAGACACACTCACCGTGAACAGCAGTGGAATTACAGACACACTCACCGTGAACAGCAGTGGAATTACAGATACACTCACCATGAACAGCAGTGGAATTACAGACACACTCACCATGAACAGCAGTGGAATTACAGACACACTCACCGTGAACAGCACTAACAATCAAACACAGGCCCTTGTGTTTACACAGCAAACACTCTACCCATTAAAGCCATCCCCCTGTAGCTGGAGTTTTCCTGTGTCCCACCTGGCCTGTAATCAGGACAAATCTCTCTCACCTGCCAGTCCTGCAGCCGCTTGGACCCAAGTAAACATACAGAGGCTTGTATTAATTAAAACTACTCGGCCATTAGCTCAGGCCTACCACTGACTAGCTCTTACATTTAAACTAACCCATAATTCTTATTTATGTCTAACCACGTGGCTTGGTACCTTTTTTTAGTTTTGCTTTCACATCTTGCTTCCTCTGTGTCTGGCTGGAGACTCCTGACTCAGCCTTCCTGTTCCTCCCCAATCCCATTATTACTACTTTAAAAAAACAGTTTTTAAAACCATCCAATACTCCCTGCCCCTCTGTCTTTTAATGCCAATTATCTGGCAAAATTCACAACCCAGATGAACCTAATTAGCATTTTCTGCCAGACTTACCTTGGCTGACAGGAAAAGCCCAGACATAGCTGGACCAATTGATATCATCAAAAATCAGTGAAAGCCAGGCTCAAGGAGATGTTGGCTCCAGCTCTGTCAGCTTTACAGTATTTAGAACCATCGAAGAAACCAACCTCTGGACCTGTCTGTGAGGGCTTTATCTAGATTAGGTTGAGGTGGGGGAACTACTCTGTATGTGGGTGCTACTGTTGCATGGACTGACTCCCGGAGTGGATAAAAAGAAGACAACTGGTTGCGTGCAGCATTTATCAGTAGCTGCTCCCTCACTGCAAAGGCAACGTGGCCAGCTGCCCTTCTGCTTGGACCACCGTGCCTTCCTGCCATGCCTTCAAAGAGCAGGCCAAAGTAAATCCTTCCTTCGTTATGTTGCTTCTTGTCAAGTATTTTGCCACAGAAGCAATACTGTTAGCTAATACGAGCCCATAACCCCATCCAGTGGATAGCTAGAAAATTCCCTCCCAGTTCTCACATTCACCTCAAATTTTCTCTCCTGTCACCTCTGACTCCACAACCCTGCTGCCTTGTTCTAAAAAGCCAATCCACCGTCCTTGAGGAAGCAGCTCTCTTCAGGTGGGAATGTCCTTACCTTCACACTCCCGAGTCTTCTTACTCACAGAGCTTTGTAGATTGCCTGCTCGTCTCTAAAGGCCAATCACTGCACTGCTCCCCGACTCCTGGCTCACTGAGGGCTGAGAACCAACAGTCAATGCTCTGTGCATCTGCATCTTTGACATCCTCAGATCCACCATGTCCTCCCCGACAGTGAACAAACATTCTTATGTTTCTTATCTACTTAGACAGAGAAACAGGAGGGGCTGAAGAAATGACTCAATGGCTAAGGAAGGGAACTTGCTGCCCTTTCAGAAGACCTGGGTTCATTTCCCAAGACCTCAGGGCAGCTCACAAGCACCTGTAATTCCAACTCAAAGGCATCACTTTCTTCTGACCTCCTCGGATACCGGACATGCACATGATCTACAAACATACATGCAGGCATTCCCGCATACACATAAAAATAAAGGTAAATAGTTTTAAACCGAAACAAGGAACTAGGAATAGGGCTCAGTCAATGAAGTGTTTGCTGTGCAAACCTGACAGCCAGTGTTCAGAACCCCAGCACCTGAGTAAAAACCACGTACAGTGGCCCCATCTTTAATCCCAGCACTGGGGAGCCAGACTGAGGCAGATCCCTGGAGCTCAGTGACTAGACAGCCTACCTGAATTCATGGGTTCCAGGTTCACTGAGACACCCTGGCTCAAAACATAAGGTGGAGAGCAATCAACGGAGACACCGGGCATTGACTCAGCCCTCTACACACACACACACACACACACACACACACACACACACACACACACACACACTCACACACACACACACACATATACATATAAATAACAAAACAAAACCCCCTCATCACTCCGTCCTTCATCACTCCCTCTTCCTAGCACAATCTGTTCCAATTCTCTTTTCCTTTGACTTGCCCAAGACGTCCAATTTACCTAATTTCCTTCTCAGCTCATGGAGCTCCTCATCCTTCTCTTCTTGGTCCTTATCTGTGAAATGTTCTCAGGGCTTCATGTCAAGCGATCTCCTTTTCTCCTTTCTATTCCTTATCCAATCCGTGACTCTGGGCTCTGTCTACTCACACACTGATGACTCCTCAGTTTAGACCTCCAGCTCTGACTGACCACCTCAAAGCTCTACTTCCAGCACCAACCTCTGATCACTCTCCTTAAAATACCTTAGTCTCTGCTGGGATATAGCTCAGTGGTAGAACACTTGCCTAGCATACTCATGGCCCTAGGTTCCATCCCCTGCACCACACACAAATACAATAAAGGTGGCTTCCGGTCCCCATATTAATGTTGTCACAATCAATCTAGTTAAACAAAATAGAAAGTTTAAAGCTATCCCTGATACTTCCCTTCCTTCGATCTATGTGATTTCATCCTGTATTTTTCTTCCTCTTTATATGTCAAGTTAACCCACATATTTATATATTTATTGCCACTCATAGTCCAAGCTACAACCATGCCTTGCCTCAACTCTTTATGGATGGCCAAAGACTACACATCAATGCAAATAGCTCGTGTACAGTCACTGTACATGACAAATCATTCAAATATGAAATAAGGTGAGACCTCCTGGGTGGCCACTGTAAAAAGTCCATTCACTCAACAAATCTTCTAGTCTAGGCAGTGAACTGAGTATGGGGAGAAGACTAAGGAATCCTTCCAAACCTGACGGTCTAGAAGGTGTTCACTCAGTCAACAACAATAATATGCAGCAGAAGGCAGAGCTCTATAAGCCAAGTTCCTGGGCAGAGAGGATGATGGGTGTAATCCAAAGAGAGGATAAACCTCGTCCAGTTAGATGCCTGGGGAGAGCTTCCTGAGGGAGGCAGTGCCAATATCTGGAGACAGAGCCTCCGAGCAATAAGTACTTCTAGGAGGAGGCAAGCTTCTAAGCAAAGAAATGACAGCCCAGGATGTAGGGAGAAAAGAATCCCATCCCATTAGTTATGGACTAATGAGAGAAGGTGCTAGATGGAAGATTTATGGAAATACATGAGAAGTTCACTGGGAGATGGAGACGGCTTCAGATATACAGGATTCTCCTGCACAGCTTTGCTTTGTTGGTGATTTTCCTTTTCAGGGCTTGCTACGGTTTAGAGATTGTTTGGATGTAATGTGTTCACCAAGGCTTTGTGTATTCAAGTTAACTTTTATTGTGAGATATTAATACAGTAGAGAAACCTTACCAACAATGTTGAGAAATAAGGATTTGAGAGATAGCTAGAAGTGAATAAAGCCATAAGGCAAAGGCCCTCATGGTTAAACCCTGACGATACTATGAGAAGGGAGAAATCAGAACAACACACATTGCCTGGCTCCTGCCAGGTAACACCATGCTCCACCTGAGGAGTCTGCCAGCAAAAAGCTAATCACTGAATGTATCCTCTTGTCGTTGTAACCAAAAAGCTGGAAGTTCAAAAAATCCACTTTGTTTTGTAAATTTAGCTTGCCTAAAGTATTTCATTATTGTAATGAGAAATGGACCAACACAGTGACTTACCTTGAATGAGGGGGTACTTTAGGTCTCTACCTCTCCATGAAGATTTTGGAATGAATAGAGAAAAGGCCATTGTGGTGGTTTGAATAGAAATCCCCCACCAAACATGCTGGGTCATTAGGGAGTGGTCCTACTTGACAGGAATTAGGAGTGACTTTCTTAGAGAAAGTGTGTCACTGGGGTGGGCTTTGGGTGTTTGGATGCTCAAGCCAGGCCCAGTGGCTCTCTCTCTCTCTTCCTGCTGCCTGCTGATGGATGCAGAACTCTCAGTTGCCTCTCCAGCACCATGTCTGTCTGCATGCTGCCATGTTTTCTGCCATGTCAATAATGGACTGAACCTCTGAAACTGTAAGCCAGTCCCAATTCAATGCTTTCCTTTATAAGAGTTGCCGTGGCCATGGTGTCTCTTCACAGCAATAGAACATTGACGAAGGCGGCCATATTGATGGCAACTAAGCAACCAATTCCTATCATTTCTCACAGTGCTCTTAAGGATATGCCTACAAAGACTGCCTTGCAGTCAGATTTACACACTGCTTGGTCTGCCCCAAGCATCCGTTTATAATACCAAACAGGTCAGCATTACTTTACATAAATAACTGTTACTGGCTTCTGTTATTGCTCTTTCTCAGACAGAAGAAAACACATTAAATTTCTCCATTAAAATGTCACAGACACACACTTGTTTAGCTGTCTATGTCACTGCAGAAGAGATATCCATCACAAGATCCAGACAGGAAAAGACAACAGGGTTAGCTGCACAGACGGTATTACTTGTGAGCTCACTCTCTGATCCAAACAGAGAATACAAAGAAAGGATTGCCACACAATACAGGGAGAAGGGCAGGGGATGGGAAGTACTTTATCATGTGACTTTTCTTAGCGAGACATAAATGCATGTCCACTCACTCCAGGTAGGCATTAATGGCAGAAAAAGCAATCCCATCCAAATCTAGCTTGGAAAAGCCGTAGATCTACTGGAGTCACTTTCCAGGAAAGAGTCTGAGTGATTCAAGGGCACCTGCATCTGAAAAGTTCACCCAGAACCAGTGTTAGCTCCGGCATCCCCAGAGCTCCATTTGAGACTTGCCATCAGCTCCACCAGTCCCCTCCTCTCCTGAAATTGCTTACCGCATCTATGACTTCAGGGTGGAGCCTTCTCAATTTTGTGAGTTTCCTGTGCTTTGTAAGCTTTGTTAGCTTCCTGCATGTTATGGTCTCTTCTCTCCATGAGGGAATGTTTCATTTGGAGGAAGTAGTTACACACAACTGAACAGCATTGCGCTACCACATCTACCCCTGTGTCAGTGACGAATCATCAACCCTAACATCATTTCCTAAGGAGCCCATATGGTCTCAAACTATTTCTCAATGTACCACGCCAAGTCCTAATGATAATCAATCAAAATTGGTCCTTCGAAAAACTATCTTTTTTTACTCTAGAATAATGATTTTAAAAAGAAGAAAGAAAGAAACCTAGAGTCTGTAGACCCGGGTTTAAGCCACAGAGCTATTAGCAAATTCCCAACTCTTGCCACAACCTTCCAAGGCTGTGACTGGAGACCACGTCACTCCAACCACCTGCCAGGGTTGTACCAAGGCCAAAATGTGATAATCTGTAGAATTCTTTGAAACAACAGGACTCTGTTGGGTGGGGTGGGGGCTCTCTGGGTGGGGGAAGCACACCAGGTGCCCTGACCAGACTTCCCTTGGCATGGGTTAATTGCCTACAGCATCACATGGGAAGAGAGGGTAGCAGGAGGAACTCCGAAGCTCTCTGCTGATCCTGTGTCCTTTTATCCACCTTTCTCCATCCAGAGCAGAGAGCTCGGGGCCCAGCCAGTCTGCCGCCTTCAGCACAATCCCCTGGCAACCCCGTATGGCCTCTGTCCAATCCTGTGTTCCAGGAGCTAATACCAGCAGCTGTCTGGCTGAAGCCTGTCACTCCTTAGGGGTTTATGACACAAATACAAAATGCAACCACAGCTATAGTGAAAGGAAACAATTTATAGTACATTAAACAATTAACATTTAGCTTCTGAATGGTGCTTTTATAGATATATATATCTTGTAATGGTGCGGGAGCGATGGATGTTCTGGCAGATAGCACCCAGGGATCAGTCTAAAAGGACAGTTTGTCTAGAACTGCTGAGGTTTTCCTTAGCAAGCTAGAGTCCAATGCCGTCAAAAGGCAGATGCTGGAATAATGTGCAGGAGCAGCCTTAGGAGGATGCTGCCAGAGCACCCAAGGAGCCGCACCCGGAAGGCAGGGCCTGACTCCTGCTCCCAGCACGGCAATATGCAGCTTCTTGCCATTTTGTCCTGTGGCGTGGAGAACGAACTATAGGGGAACTGAGGAAGCAGCCTGGTTAGATTACGAATGATTTGAATGATCCCAGTACGTGACAATGGTAGCTTCCACCAGAGCAGCAAAGGACAGGCATGGCTGGATCAGGGTGATTCTGGAAGCAGAACTGACCAGATTTAATGACGGTCTGATGCAGGAGGTGACTAGGAGGAAGGAGTGGAGAACTGCTCTAAGGCTTTCTTTGCTCGGATGGCTAGTCGGGTCCAGTGGCGTGTTTGGTGGGACACGGGGAGCGTGCTGAGGAGCCCTGGTGCTGCCAGTGTGGAGAAGCTTTTTCAGCCTGGTGGCAAATGTGTGGCGTCTTTTCTGACGCCACCTCTCCAGGCCCCCAATACAACCGAGTACCCTACAACTCAGCTCCATTCTGACAGTGACAGCGCAGGCTGGTAGACTCCCCAGATTTAAGGGCTCGCTCGGTTCCAGGAGGCCGCCCTCACTTCTGACGTCATCACCAGTGTCAGGTTGCCAGGGCTTCCGGGATCAGGTTGTGAATCAGGGAGTCCCATTACTGCCTCCCGGATTCAATTTTTCCTTACATTTTCCATATATTGTCAAGGATACAAATGCACAAGCAGGTAAAGAGGTGTGGACAACAGGGCCTAAAAGAGTCTTCTGCCCGCTGTGCAGTCAGGGTGTGCCAAGCCCCTACCTGGCACGTGGAAACTTTCACCGTCTCAGAAGCTCTGTGGACTGCTGTCATTCAGGGGATTTCACAGAAGACTCGTTAGGTAGGCGTGACTGATTAAGTCGTTACCCATTGGTGTGGTGGTATTGTGTTCCCCAAAATATTGTGTACTCTAATAAATTTATCTGGGGTCAGAGAACAGACAGCCACTAGATACAAAGGCTAGAAAATGGTGGCACTCACACCTTTAATCCTAGCATTCCAGAGATAGAAATCCCTCTGGATCTCTGTGAGTTCAAGGCCACATTGGAAACAGCCAAGCATGGTGACACACGCCTTTAATCCCAGAAAGCTAGCCTTTAATCCCAGGGAGTGGTGGTAGAAAGCAGAAAGATATATAAGGCGTGAGGACCAGAAACTAGAAGCTTTTGGCTGGTTAAGCATTTGGCCTGGTTAAGCTTCAGGCTTTTGAGCAGTAATTCAGCTGAGACCCATTCCGGATGAGGACTCAGAGGCCTCCAGTCTGAGGAGACAAGACCAGTTGAGGATCCGGCTAGGTGAGATAGCTGTGGCTTGTTCTGTCTCTCTGATCTACCAGCATGGACCCCAATAACTCGCCTCAGGTTTGATTTTATTAATAAGAACTTTTAAGATTCCTGCTACACATTGGGGCTGGCTCAGAGGTTAAAAGCACTTGCTGCTGCTCTTCCAGGGATCTGAGTTCAGTTTCTAGTAACCACGTCAGGGGGCTCACAACAACCTGTAACTCCATCTCCTGGGGGGATCTGATGCTCTCTTCTGGCTTCCACAGGGGTGTTCTCTCTCTCTTAAATAAAAACAAAAAATAAATACTATTTAAAAATTTGCCCATAAATAATTAACCAGTCTCTAGCTCCTCGTCCCTTGCAAAGCTGGAACATTAGATAAATGTCCTAAGTTTATAATCAAGGTATGGTCTTTCTGGTGACTAACCCCACCCTGAAATTACCTAGGGCCTTGCCAAGAGTCACTCCATCAGAACAAAGATGGTCTAAAATCATTGCTGCTCAAGACATTTCAAGGGTTTGAGAAGCTATGTGCCAGGAGTCAGAGACAAGGACCAGGAACCTCTCAAGGATCTCATGGCCGTGTGCTATAGAAGCCATCACCACATCCCTCAGGCAGGCTTTCCCACACAGAACCAGGGCGCAGGTGAGCCTGGGGTCTGAGTCAAGTCCTGTCTCTGCCACTATCTGGCTTCTATTAATCCCCCTCTCAATGCAAATGTGAATTGGATTGGTTTGCAGGCTCTCTAAAAATGAACATAATTAAAGTTACCAGTCAGTGGACAAATCTCCATTGTGCTCCTACTGTGTGCCAGGAAGACAGGGACAGAAGACGCAAACCTCCAGCCTGTGTAAATCAGCAGCTGCTGGAGAAGATGGCACTCAATAAAGAGGGAGAGAAAGCCCTGTCTTGTGGCTGATAGGAAAGTCTACAAAAAAAATTATCAGGAAAGAAAAGCGGTGTCTGTTGTCATTTTAAATAAAATGGTCCGAGAAAGCCTCACTAAATCAAAGACATGCGAGATCTAAGCAGGTAAGGGGCAGACCTCCGATGAAGAGCAATCCAGGGATCAGAATAACAAGAGCCTAGCCCCGAGGGAAAGTGTCCTGCCTTGTATGCCAAGTCCACCAAGGAGATAAGTATGGCCAGAAATGAACCTCTACACTGTGTGACTTTTCCTGCAGAGAAGTGGACAAATACTTATTCACCCCAGGTAGGTCGCTGACTGTGGTGGGGTGAATAAG